>NC_085999.1:39481612-39629112 GCF_030014385.1 Trichomycterus rosablanca | reverse complement strand
GCTCCTTGCACACTAGTGCAAACTAGTCGAACCATCTTTATAGAGCTCGCTTATTTGAGCTCAGTGGCGTAATCGTGCTGAAAGAGAAAAGGGACTTCCCTAAACTGTTGACACAATGTTAAAAGCATTGACATTTACCTCATATCATTTTTATACACCTGTTAGCAACGGATGTGGCGGAAACAACTACATTTAATCGTTAGGAGGGGCAAGCCGTAGCCTAGTGGTTAAGGCACAGGACTAGTAATCCAAAGGTTGCTGGATCAAACCCCACCTGCCCGGTTGCTGCTGTTGGGCCCTTGAGCGAGGCCCTTAACCCTCAGTTGCTCAGACTGTATACTATCACTGTAATGTAAGTCACTCTGGATAAAGGCGTCTGCTAAATGCAGAAAATGTAAATGTTAGGAGGGGCGTTCACATACTTTTGAGCATATAGTGTGTGTACGTACATGTAGCTGAAATGAGAATAAAGACCTCCAGGATCAAAGCTCAAGATCAAAGCGTTCCAGATCCAAAATCTCCATGTTTACTGAAACTAGAGTAGGAGATGCTGAATGGAGACTCGTGCCCTGCTGTGTGCCCTACTGTGTGCCCTATTTTGTCCGGCGGAGGAAGACTTATTCTCTCGATATAGTGACTCGTGAGTGCCGATGCGCTCCAGGTGGAAGGTTTTCTATAAATGCCACGCCCATAATGCCAGACCATGAGGTTAGGGTTTGTGTTATTAGTGCTTGAGGCTCATCTTTTTGGAACGGGGGAATGGACAGACACCCCAACTCAAAAGGGTGTGAAGGCTCGCCTCCTGACACGCCCGACCAGAAGAAATTACAATCTATGGTGCAGATTCTCGATCTGAAGTAGAATAGAACTGTGGATAAACGGGCGCTCGGGTGGCACAGTGCTCAAACACACTTATGGGTTCTAATCTCAGCTGGCAGAAAAGTTTAAAGAGTTGGCATATGCCCACGTGGGTGACCCGTGTGAGACCCGGTCCAGTACGTGTTCCTGCACGGCCAAAAATCACAAACCAGATCATGATTAATTATGTGGACTAACGGCAATTATTTATTCATTATCTATTAAAGCAATAAGCCACGAGAGGCCGTGCGTTACTGTGATTTTAGCACGGGGATGACGTTTTTGACACGACGCGAAGCGGAGTTATCCTGGTCAGGGTCGTGGTGGGTGCAATTCACTGGGCAAACAGGTTGCCAATACATCACAGGGCACACACACACACTGCATGTTTTTGTACTGTGAGAGGAAACCGGAGCTCCCGGAGGAAACCCACGCAGACACGGGGAGAACATGCAAACCTGGGAATCGAACCTACATCCTTCTTGCTGTGAGGAGACAGTGCTACCCACCGAGCCACAGCTTTCTCAGCAGCACTAGTACCAGAAACTATTAACATTTTGTGACGTGGCGTTTCTGATGATCAGATTATGAGCGGGCGTGGGTGTGAATCCTCTGACTTGATTCTTTAATCTGATCGATCAGTGAATGTACAGAAGCTGATAGACCGTCCCGCCTGAGCAGGGTGCAGGGTTGTAGTTTCGTGTGGCTCTGTAGGTTCGGTGGGCCGTAGGAAGAAAAAGTGGAAGCCCCCCTCGCGCGTCTTCTTCCTCTTCTTGCTTCAGATTGTGAGATAGCTTTCCAACCGGCCTAACCGCAAACCAGCTAGTCGATACCCAGAGGTCTTTGCAGCAGTTGTCTCTCTCTCTTTGTCTTTTTTCTCTCTGTTTTTCGCTCTCTCTGTCTCTCTCCCTTTTTTACACTCAGAACAGGAAGTCACGCTCCTCAAGATGGAGGTGTAGCGTCCCCTTTCGTGCGGGTGTCGCGTACAGGGCCGGGTGAATCAGGCCTGCGTAAGTGTAAAACACCACGGGTTCAAAAACTAACACCACGCTCACACCACACGATTATAACTCTAATGCTAACTACTTCTCTCTTACCGTACATGTGCGTGTCACTAGAGCCGCCGCCCTCGTCCGACCTTCCCGGGTGGGTAGGATTACGGCGCCGGCTCTCCCGGGGCTTCCACAATAGGGACGGGAGGGTTAAACCGCCCCCACTCGCAGAGCCGGACGGACCTGAAACTCCGAGCCCGGCGGCACGGTCCTAAAAATCCAGACAGGCAGCGAGGCTCGTGCTTTTATGAGCAAATTATTTTAAGAAAAGAGCCACATTTCACGCCAGTCATAAAATTTCACTCATACATTAAATGATAGAATAAATGAAGCTACGATACACAGCACAGCTACCTAAATAGTTGAATGTAAACCTTGAACATCCAGTGACGGTGCGAGGCTTCGTGTTCCGTGCCAAATACCAAAATTCTCCTCCGTGTTCTGACACAGAATCGGTTGTTAGTTTCCATCTAAGATGCTTTGACTGAGCGTTTGCTAACTGAATTGCCGTAGGACTGCCAGGACGCCTCATAGTGCAGATTAACCAGTAAACGTGACGCACTTGAACGCTGCATGAATGTAAAACGTTAAATCATAGCGTTAGAAATACAACGCATGCTCGCTAAATCCAAACCACGTCCAACATGACAGAGATCTGAGAGCTTTTCTTCACGGAACACAACAATCTCCTCGATATCGCCCCCCCGTGGACTGATGCTGTACGATTTTGACTTGTGCACTTGAATATGAATAATAAAGAAGTATTTATGGGCATAAACGAAGCAAATACAAGTGTTTATCGGTAGTGTGTATCGGTACATAAGAACAAACCAAGTGCAGAGCAAAATAAAAGCTTTAGGACTCCAGCCTGTAAAACTGTATTTTTAACACACGGTGTGTGTACTTATAGGTAGCTGGAAAGACAATAAAGACCTTCAAGATCAAAGCGTGGAAGGGTGCTAATATTTTTCCAGTACCAAAATCTCCTGATCCTGAATCAAACGTTTTGTGTTCTAGTGCATGAGGTTCATCCTTCTGTAACAAGGGAACAGACAGACACCCCACCTACGCCAAGGCAATGGTGGATTAGAGGATAGATTCTGGACTGTGGGTAAGTAAGTGTAGGGTTTAAAGCACACCACTGCTAAAGCAGCCACTGTTGGACCCCTGAGCATGATCCTCGATCTTTAATAGTCACTTTGTCCGTTTGAAGTCTTTCTCTGTCTTCAAAAGACGATTAAAGACCCTCATCACCACTTTAGTAAGAAGATACTCAATGGTTAAGATACTGGACTAGTAAACAGAAGGTTGCCGGTTCAAGCCCTGCCACTGTTGGGTCCCTGAGCAAGGCCCTTAACCCTCAATTGCTCATCGTGTAAGTCGCTTTGGATAAAAGCGTCTGCTAAATGCTGAAAATGTAAAATGTTGTTAAATGGTGGGTAGCACTGTCTCCTCACAGTAAGAAGGTCCTGGGTTTGATTCCCAGGTGGAAAGATCCGGGTCCTTACTGTGTGGATTTTGCATGTTCTCCCCGTGTCTGTGTGGGTTTCCTCCGGGAGCTCCGGTTTCCTCCCACAGTACAAAGACGTGCAGTCAGGATACGTGGAGCTACTACAAATTATCTTTATGTGATTTACGGACCCACTAAGAATTTTATTATGGGATTAAAATCCTGTTATGCTTTTAAAAGCTTTTACGTTCACGTTCGGTGGCTGACAAGAAAACGGAAAATAAAAACCCAAAAAGCATGCCTTCATAAGGTGTGTCCTCTTTCCAGTGGTTCAAAAAGCCAGCAGGATTAAACCCCCACGTCGCCGGACTGGAAAAACTGGAACGAGACTCATTTGCGGTTGCACAACATCCCCAAAGAAATGGTTGGTTCCAAAGGACAAGCAGGAATCCGAAAACGAGCATGCACGCCCGCTTAACGGCTTCAAACACCGAGGTTCAGTTCAGCCGCATCGTTCTGATTTTTGCAGCTGTAGTAAAAACACAAACACACAAAAACTGAACTGCTGATAAATTCTCAAGTCTTTTGTGTGGAGATGCGAGTGTGGAAAAATCAGATAACACACGAGCACAGAGCCCCCCAAGCACCCCCCCCCCCCTCCCGGGTCGATGTTACGAAATCGACCATCGCCGAGCTAAGCGAAGACGCGGCTTTGAAGTTTCAGGGTTCTACATCACTGGAAACATTCTGATGCTTTCGGAAACGCCATCGTTCTCTAACTTGGTTAAAGGGCGGCTGGTTGGTTGGTTGGTTGGGAGTCCTGCTTTCTGAAACTTAGCGCTGAGCTCGGGTCATTTCTGAGACACGTTAAAGCTAATTTTACTCAATATCCTATATATTCTGTACATTTAGCTGCTCATAACAGTTTAGACCACACGTGTCAAACGCGGCCTCATAACACAAGAGACTGCTTAAATTTTCTCTTCCTGTACATTTTGGGATGATTTGTAAATATTTCTCAACATCACTTGTTGGAAAACCGCCTCAGTTAAACGCTCGCCAGTTAATCCGGCCCGCCACGTCATTTTATGTGGCCCGCGAGAGCTTAAAAGACGTACGACTGTCTTAAAATACACTATAGAATCTTACATAAACTGCATCTCCTACAATGCTTGCCGATTCTGTGACCCGCAAAGTAACTGCAACTCGCATCCCACCTCTAGATGTCAGTGTTTCCACATCAGCGTTTAACTGAAGCGGATTTCCAACAAGTGATGATGAGAAATATTTACAAATCATCCCCTCACTGTCCATGTTATCAGCTCCACTTACCATATAGAAGCACTTTGTAGTTCTACAATTACTGACTGTAGTCCATCTGTTTCTCTACATGCTTTGTTAGCTCCTTGCTGTTCTTCAATGGTCAGGACCCCCACAGGACCACCACAGAGCAGGTATTATTTAGGTGGTGGATGATTCTCAGCACTGCAGTGACACTGACATGGTGCTGGTGTGTTAGTGTGTGTTGTGCTGGTATGAGTGGATCAGACACAGCAGCGTTGCTGGACTTTTTAAACACCTCATTGTCACTGCTGGACTGAGAATAGTCCACCAACCAAAACAGCGCCCCGTGGGCAGCGTCCTGTGACCACTGATGAAGGTCTAGAAGATGAGCGACTCAAACAGCAGCAATAGATGAGCGATCGTCTCTGACTTTACATCTACAAGGTGGAACAACTAGGTAGGAGCGTCTAATAGAGTGGACAGTGAGTGGACACGGTGTTTAAAACCTCCAGCAGCGCTGCTGTGTCTGATCCACTCATACCAGCACAACACACACTAACACACCACCACCATGTCAGTGTCACTGCAGTGCTGAGAATGATCCACCACCTAAATAATACCTGCTCTGTGGTGGTCCTGTGGGGGTCCTGACCATTGAAGAACAGGGTGAAAGGGGGGTAACAAAGCATGTAGAGAAACAGATGGACTACAGTCAGTAATTGTAGAACTACAAAGTGCTTCTATATGGTAAGTGGAGCTGATAAAATGGACAGTGAGTGTAGAAACAAGCCCTTGGTGAAAATGACTTTAACACCCCTGTTTAAAGATAAACATTTAAAAGCTGTTTAGTTACTCGGTGCAGCTTCGGCTGAAGGTTCACGCTGAAGTGAAGCTGAGAGAAGAAGCGGTGGAGACGCTCGGCTGTGGTTAGTATAAGGAACTTGTTAACAAAAAGCTTTTTCACACCAGTTTGAGCTCATAACACGTTTACCATTAAACATGAGCTGTGAAGCCGAGCGAGCCTGTAAAGTCGTGCACGATTACTTCCCAAAACTAGTCTACAAGACCATCTCTGTCTATTTTATTTAGTCGTAGCCAGTTCCTCTTCCTCTGCTGGAGACCCAGATGGTGTACGAGGAGGGTATATTCTCCTGACACGCCCACCTACTGACTGCATATTTTTGACTGTGGGAGGAAAAGACCCACGCAGACACGGAGAGAACATGCAAACTCCACACAGAAAGGACCCGGACCGCCCCACCTTGGGATCGAACCCAGGACCTTCTTGCTGAGCCACCATGCCGCCCAGACTAAGATCAGGGAACTAAAAATGGGTGGAAAGGAAACATGACAGTGAGAAGCACTAACAAGCTGAAACTTATTGTAAGAGTTGGCATTTATCAACTTTCAGTATCAAATACCAACATTCTAATATGTAGAACTTGGTGTAAGGAGCTAAAAACTAAAAATAAAAAAAATAAAAAAATAAATACATAAATACGTACAATAGATAAAAAAAATAAATAAATAAATAAAATAAAATAAAATAATAAAATAAAATAAAGTAAATTAAAATAAAATAATACAATAAAATAAAACAAAATAAAACAAAATAAAACAAAATAAAACAAAATAAATAAAATAAAATAAAATAAAGTAAAGTAAAATAAAATAAAATAAAATAAAATAAAATAAAGTGAAATAACATAAATAAAATAATGTAAAATAAAATAATAAAGTAAAATAAAATAAAATAATAAAATAAAATAAAGTAAAAATAAAATAAAATAAATAAAATAAATAAAATAAATAAAATAAATAAAACAATAGCATCTAATAAATAGTGGGATAATTAGATTTTTGTGATTTTTACTGCTAATATTTTTCTCTACTGTGGCTACTACCTGTGTATAGTGACAATAAATATTATATTCTATTCTATTCTATTCTATTCAAGAACTCTATTCTGAGTTTGTCTTCATTCACGTACAAATCTTTCGCCTTTTTGTAACCTGTAAGGTGGAAATCAGTAGATTTTACAACAGCTCACCAATATGAGGCATCTTATTACAAGAGGTGCACCCTATGGTGCAAACACGGTCTAGAATAATAAAGATGCTACACAGCTGTCTGAAAAAACAAGCATCCATGATTTTCTTTTCAGTTCCTCACATGTAAATAAACTTCAGACCTCAGAGCCGTTGTGTAGAGCGCCTGCAGACCTCGCTCGACCCCCAGAATCAAAGCAAAGAGGCAGTTAGAGATAAACTCCATCAGCCAGGATGTGACTCATGTGCTCGAACCATCAGCCCGAGTGAATCTGAAGAACAAAAGAACAGAAGCTTGCACAAGAAGCAACAACAAAAACAACAACAGCAGCATAAAGACTCGAACTGAAGCCGACTAACCGAGATAAAGGCACAAACACACGAGATGCGAGTGCGGGTTCCTCCGAGGGGCTTTAGAGAACATGATGCCTTCTGATGGGGGCACAAGGGGGATGCCAGCACCCAAAAACCTCACAAACAAGACAGGGAAGCCACAGTCGAGGGGGTACCCGGGGGCTGTGAGGTAGGGGCGCCAGAAAATGCAAAGTTCAGCACAGGAAGCCACCACAGCATCGTCTTCTGCTGGGACATCAAGTCTAGCACATAATCATCGGCCCCCGCAGTTTCACTTTGTGATAGTAAATTACTGATGACTCTACACATAGAGAACATGATTTAACTTCATTATGTTCACTGTTATTATTACTATTATTGTTATCATTATTATTATTGTTATTATTATTATTATTGCTGTTATTATTATTATTATTGTTGATGTTATTATTATTATTACTATATTATTATTATTATTGTATTATTATTATTATTATTGCTGTTATTATTATTATTATTGTTATTATTATTGTATTATTATTATTATTGCTGTTATTATTATTATTATTGTTGATGTTGTTATTATTATTATTATTATTGTTATTGTTATATTATCATTATTGTTATTATTATATTATTGTTGTTATTATTATTATTATCATTATTGTTATTATTATTATTGTTGTTGTTATTATTATTATTGTTATTATTATTATTATTATAATTTGTAGGGTTAATAATAATAATAATAACAATAATAATAATATGGCTAAACTCTTTTAAAACTATTGTTTTCATTATATTTTTTCTAATTTGTAAAGCATTTAGAATAACCACAGTGTATGAACGGTGCTGTATAAATTAATTTGCCGTGCTTTAATAAAGAGGCTAGATGCATGTATTTTAACGTGTCATCAATCTAGTCCAATTAATGTGTGCAATTAAAGGAAATTATAATTATATACATACTCTGAGGAATTAGGAACCCACCCACTCCCCGATAACCCACCCACTCCCCGATAACCCACCCTCGTCCGATCACCATGTCGGGAACAGAACACACAGACGCGGTGCAGCAGTAAGTTTAAATGTATTTAATGCAGAATAAGTCCACGCTTTATAAACCCACACCTCACACGACCTCCTTCCGAGGGTCCGCGGCCACGCCCTCACCGCCGGCTCACGAAGATGCGATTTTTTTTTTAGGCATCTTGGCAACGTAATACCTGAGAAGACCCGAGAGTTTAAACACACGAGAAAAAGATAAACCCAGATTATAAGATCTGTACCAAAATATACTGAGATTCATTCACACGACGCAGCGTGTAGATCCACACACAGCATGCTCAAAAGTATACGGACACCCGCTTCATTCAGGTACTTTGCAGTGACAACTTTACTGTTTTGGAATGATTTAAGCCCTGAGCTCAGCCCCACTCAACAGCTTTGGAATGGACTCTCAGTGGACTGTTTGAATGACTGAATGGGCACAAATTCCCATACACATTTAGAAAGGTCACACAGAGGTCGCTCTATTTTAATAGCACTTGTTTTTGGAACGGGGAGCTCAGGTGTCCGAATACTTTTGCATGTTGTGTATTTACACACACACACACACACTACAAGGCCTCGTTTCACTGCTTATAAGCCTCTCTGTATATTAATGTATACAAAAATCTCACAAAAATATAGATTATATATTTACACTCATGGTAAAATATCAATCCTGTACACGTTAATGTAACATAACGAGTTAACATAACGAGTGCCACGCCCATTTAACTTCAAGTACGCTGCACAGATCCTGAAGTAGAAGAAACACTCGCTGCGTCTGTGTTCTTTTATGGCTGTAAACAAAGTCCTCACATCGATGCTTCTGTAACCTTCTTCTTCTTCTTATTATTTTTATACAGTTTTACATCTTTTTATAACATTTATTTGTAATAAACAAGCCTGTGTTTATGATACGAGAAGTGCGATCAATTATCTACATCATTTTCATCCAGGATAAAAGAAGAACATACAAATAAAATACACAGAACTGGTCCGGGTCCATTCACGGCGAATACTTCGTATTGTTTGTTCTGACAGGGCACACACACACACACACACACACACACGGCGACCGTGCATCAAGATAATCCTATATATCGTAAAACAGCAGTCCCCAACCTTTTTTGCACCACGGACCGGCGGGGGCGAGAGGATTTAATATAGAAGAACTATACACTGAGCTTTATACACTGCACGCTGCTCCCACCTAGTGGTGATAAGAGACAATAACACCTGAAGTGTGTTGGAAATGTAATTGCTCTTGTAGCCTCTCTAATTATTTATTCTTTCTGTGCAGCTCGGTAATAAATGACCCACAGACCGGTACCGGTCCTCGCCCCGGTGGTTGGGGACCCCTGCTGTAAAAGGAATGCATGTTCATAATCAATCAGTGCTACGATATACCATCAAAGGAAATCATTCACAGTTTTACCCCAATAATCTCTTAATTCATGGTAAATAAAAGTAAAATAAGTCAAATTCATCACACAGTACAAACACTGAGCACCAAACAGGCTGGTCAAGGAATAAAAATAATTAAAAAAAAAGACAGAAAGTGACGGTTCAGCAGGACAGAATGAGACGCCAAAGCTAAACATCCTAAACGTCCCCTATAGATCCGATAATTCCTTTACAATGCGATAACATACGTTTATTAAAAATATATATATATTTATCTTGTGCATCAAGTAATCTGGCTGGTCAAACATCACAGGGAGTCGATTCAAAACGAAATTGATTCAGAGTCGATTCACCACAACTGCAAAGTAAATTAAGCAACGTCGGCTCTGTTAACTAGGATTACTTAATTAATTAAAATTTATTTTTAATTAATGAAAATAATAATAATAACTAATTAATTGTACAATTTTTATTTATTTAATTAATTTTAATATTGTTATTTATTTAATTAATTTTAATTATTTAACATTTTAAATTATTATTTTTTTTATTTTAATTAGCTTTTTTTTAGTTTAATTAATTAAGTTTGCAATTTTTCCTATTTTTCCAATTTAGTCATATCCAATCCCCAATGGTATCTCCAGTGCAGCACTGACCGCTTCTTTTCACCTGCACTGGGCGGGTTCATACGGAGATCCGTATGGCGCACAGATCAAAGAGTCACACATCGATCTTCATTATAATAGAATAGAATAGAATGCCTTTATTTGTCGTATATACATCTACAGATGTACAGTACATGGAAGTTGGGGTCAGAGTGCAGAATCTGG
Source organism: Trichomycterus rosablanca (assembly GCF_030014385.1). NCBI lineage: Eukaryota > Metazoa > Chordata > Actinopteri > Siluriformes > Trichomycteridae > Trichomycterus > Trichomycterus rosablanca. The sequence continues at coordinate 39,618,803 of NC_085999.1, read as the reverse complement.
AGCAGAGAGGGTTAAGGGCCTTGCTCAAGGGCCCAACAGTGGTTGCATGGCAGAGCTGGGATTCAAACTCTCAACCTTTCAGTTGATAGCCCAAAGCTCCACCCACTAGGCTCCCACTTATCTCCTGTCTCTGTATGGTGTGCAGCACCTTCGATCAGCCAGCAGAGGTCGTACCTGCAGCAGTTATGAGGAATCACTCCGACCCTCCCTCACACCCTCGGACGGTGCCCGACTCGAGATGCCAGCACTGGTGTGCCAGCGTGATCTACCGCTGCGCCACCAGAGCGCCCGGGCTCATCGTCCAGATGGCGGGAAGCATTAAAACACCTCGTCCAACTACTGGGTTGATGAGTATCAGACACGCCCATCACCAACAGGCATATAAATCAATCACATGACCTGATTTCTTGAGTTTGGTGTAAAGGACCTCCAGTGGCATGGACAGACCCCTGAGCTGAACCCTTAAATCTTTATTAGAAATGAGGACATCGACTGCATTACTGCCTTCCCTCTCAAAGAGAAAAAAGAGACTGTTATAGCTGCAAAGTGAGGCCAAACTCCATATTAACGTCCAGCGAACAAGTTCTTAACTAGGTGTCCACATACTTTTGGCTGAACAGTATAAATACGTTTGGGATTTAAGTTTTTTGGACTATATTAGCATTAGCATTTAGCACTTATAATGAGGTAGCCAGGAGATTTTTATATACAACTAATAATGCACCACATAGCCAAAAGTATTGGGACGCCTGACTGTGAGCTTGTTGGACGTCCTATTTCAAAATATGTGTGATCTTTGCTTGAACGAGCTTCTCACAAGACCTTGAAGGGTGTCTGTCTGTGGGAATTTGTGCCTCAGTCGGTGTTCCGGGTAGCCCTGAGGTTTCTTGGTTTTCAAACTGAGATTTTCTTCATGCTGGAACAGGAAATGGCCTTCCCTAAACTGTTGCTGCAAACTGTATATAAGGGCAGCACTTTAATATCATTTCCTTTATATGATTGATTTATTACACCTGTTAGCGACTGTCGTGGCTGAAACACATGAATTCGATCATTAGAAGAGAGGGGCGTCCCAATACTTTTGTCCGTTAGTGTATCTGCAGCTGCTTTTGACCCTAAAATTTAGTCAGGAGACAAGCGGACGCAGGAGTACCGAGCACTTCTGACTGAAGCCCGACCAGCACAAGCAGTGCTCAGGAATAAAGTGCTAGAGGTGTATCGTTGCCTGATTGAAGATGAGCGGCTATGCTGAGTATCGTACCAACATATTTTAATATTTGATATGATTCCACCCACAAAAATAATAATAAAGACGTTGCCCTATGTATAACTGAGTACGGCTTACGTTTTATTTATTAACGTCTGTGCGACAGTAAACATCGTCTTTATTATGTATTTCCACCCAGTTTTCCTCCCAATTTAGTCATATCCGATTCCCAGATCGCATTTCACTTCCCCTCTACTGCTGCAGACCTACACTCTCCATCGAGGAGTGTCGTGACTAACACACGCCCCCTCCGACACGTGTGCAGCACCGAATGCTTCTTTTCCGGAGATCCGTATCGCGCACGGACAGTCACGCATCGATCTCCGTTATCCCCCGTCTCTGTGCAGCGCGTCGATCAGCCAGCAGAGGGCGTAACTGCAGCAGGTATGACGTTTTATCCAAAAAGAATAACAGTTATGACTGAATACATTTCAAGCAATTTAGGGTTAAGGGCCTTGCTCAGGGGCCCGACAGCACTGTGGGAGTGGTAGGGCTTGAACCAGCAACCTTCTGATTACTAGTCAGTACCTTAACCACTAAGCTACCACTGTTATGAGAAATCCCTACGTCCCTCCCTCCCTCAGACGAGCCGATCGTTGTGCGTGCGAAAGGAACAGAGCTGGGATTCGAACCCATGCTCAACTTCCCAAACTTCTAACAAGACAGATAAGCTAAAAGACTGTTTACAGTGTCGATTAAGCAAAATAATAATAAAAATAATAATGCAAACATTTGACAGCAGGTAAGATAAGCAAGGCACTCCGAAACCACAGCAGCAGAAATAAATCATTAAAAAAATTAAATAAGTATTAATTTTAATTCTATTTCCCTGATTGTCCCTCGTGCACCAGCGCATTTTGTCCGGGAGGCTCCGATATGGCGACGTCTTCAAAATCTCAGTTTTCAGTTCAGTTTGAATTCAGGTAACAGAAACGACGGCGGGATCAGACACGAACACGTAAAAACAGAAACCTTCATGATTTCAGGTCGAGTAGCTGCTCTGGTTTCAACTGTGCAGGAAAAAACGTCCAAAATAATAAAATAAAAATAAAATTCACATCAGGAACATGTGGGCACCCTCTCCCCAAATACACAACCTTCAATAAAAGTTCCAAAAAATAGAGAAGAAAATAAACAGCCGGACTTTAACCTTCATATTTCCGCGATATCGCTGCCAGCGTGATGCCACGCCACATCCGGGACCTGTAAGATGTTTCCACGATGCCCACGATCCCGGGTTCCGCCTGCACGGGTGCCATCTATCTCCAAACCGCCCTCAGCGGAACGTGTGCACCCCGCGGACGATGTGTGAGGAGAACTCGTAGCGGTCTTTACAGCAGTGCCCGCAGATGTTGCACTCCAGCGGGTCTCTGTAACCGTGGCAACCCATGTGGATGGTGTACATCACGTGGTCCAGGAAGATCACGCGGCAGTGCTCGCACTGGAACACCCGCACCTCGTTCCCTTCGTGGCCGAACACCCGGATCTCGTCCCTGACGCCGGGCGGACGCGCCCCCTCCGGCCTGGAGCCGGGTCCGGACCCGTGGGGCGGTTTGTCTCGCGGGCTGCTCCGGGTGGAGTCGGCCGATTCCTGGCCGCTGTTGCTGGGCGAGCGGTTCCCGCGCCCGTTCTGGCCCTCGCCCCGCATCCCCACGTGCGGGTTCTTGGGGCGCACCAGGGAGACGGCGCCGTTGGTGTGGACGGAGAATTCGGCCTGCTGGGGCGGAAGGTGGGGCAGGTGGAGGGAATCACGGCTGCTCGGGCGGTTCAGACGAGGACCCAGGGGATAGACGGAATGGAAGAGCGGGTTGACCATGGGCACCACTTCGGGCATGGCGAGGGACGGGTGGGTCACGATGGGGCGCAGGGATTCGCCACCCATGTAGGTGATGGCGTTGCTGAGAGCCTGGTCGATCATGTGAGCCTGGATCATCTCGGCTTCCTTCTCGTACTTCAGACTCACGTCGTAGTTCAGCTCGGGGTAGGAGAAGCGCATCATCTTCTCTCCTGCACAACAGCACATTTATTTTATTCATTATTATTTATTTATTTTATTTTTATACATTTATTTTATTTATTTATTTTTGAGCCACTGTTGAGCTCTCGAGGAAAAACCTACATCTAAACATCTTCCGCATTTAGCAGACGCTTTTATCCAAAGTGACTTACAGTACTGTGACATTATACAGTCTGAGCAATTGAGGGTTAAGGGCCTTGCTTAAGGGCCCAACAGTGACAACATGGCAGTGGTGAGACTTGAACCAGCAACCTTTCGATTACTAGTCCAGTACCTTAACCACTAGGCGACAACTGTCCATAACTTTAACCCTAACACCATCAGATCAGACGATAGCTACAGTATGTATTACAGGTTTAATCAGTCATCAATCAATCATATAAAAGAAATGATGTGCTAACAGTTTAGGGAAGGCCCTTTCCTGCTCCTGCTTTATACAGACACACACAGCACAGAGCCCTGAGCTCAGCTCCACTCAACAGCTCTGGAATGAACCGGAACATCAACTGATCCATCAAATTCACTCATCTTTAGACTTCAATGGACGTGGCACAAATTCCCATACACGAGAAGCTTCTCAGCAGAGCGGCTCTTGTTCTGTTGTTCTAGATGAATAGATCACACTGACGTCACTCTGTTTTAATACCTCCAACAAGCTCACAGTCGGGCGTCCGAATATTTTTGGCCATAATTACTGGAAGATTCTATTATACTAGCGGGTTATTATTATTATTATTATTATTATTATTTTAATTATTATTATTATTATTATTTTTATTATTTTAATTATTATTATTATTATTACTATTTTTATTATTAGTAGTAGTAGTAGTACTATTTTTATTATTAGTAGTAGTAGTATTATTACTATTTTTATTATTATTATTTTTATTATTATTATTATTATTATTATTCATTATTATTATTCATTTTTTTATGTTTTTAAATTTATGTTTTTTTTGTTTTGATTCACAACAAAAAATTTAACTTCATGAGAACCTCAACCTGCACTGCCTGATTATAAAATAATAATAATAATAATAACACACTTAAAAAAAGGGTGGAGGCTGTTAGTGCTGCAAATGTGAGAATGTTTACATATTAATCATCATGGTTTTGGGATAAGATATCCAAGAAGATCAAGCCAGGCGATATAGTGTAAATTTTAAACAGCCAATCAAGAATAAAAAAGGTTTAAATGTGTAAATCTAGAAAATAAAAGATTTTTTCAGTAAAATACTGATGTATATATTTAATACTATGTGTAATATTTAATAAACGTCAACAAGCATAAAGAGCTACTTCGAAAATTCCACTTTTTTAACTAAATGGGCACAAATTCCAACAGACACACTTTTAAAAAAGGGTGGAGACAGTTAGTGCTGCAGATCTGAGGCTGTATACATATTAATCATCATTTAGTGTAGATTTTAAACAACCAATCAGGAGTGAAAAAAGGTTTTAAATGTGTAAATACAGCAAATAAAAGTTTCTTTTTTTAGTAAAATGATGTTTATATTTAACACGTTGACTGATAGTTAATGAACATTATATATATCATGAACGTTAACATGCATAAACAGCTAGGCCAAAAATTTTGCTTTTTTAAACTAAATGGGCACAAATTCCAACAGACACACTAATAAAAAAAGAGTGGAGGCTGTTAGTGCTGCAGATCTGAGGCTGTATACATGCTAATCATCATGGTTTTGTGATAAGACGTCCAAGAAGATCAAGATCAAGTCTGGTCTTCTAAACCTACTTGGTGATATTGTGTAGGGCAGCTGTAGCCTAGCGGTTAGGGAACACTGGTTCAAGCCCCATCACTGCCAGACTGCTGCTGTTGGGCCCTTAAACAAGGCCCTTAACCCTCAATTGCTCAGATAATATAGTCACAGAACTAATGCAGATTCTTGTAAAATATTTAGTGTTTATAATAATAATATAATAATAATAAAATGTTATTTGTGATGTTAGTGTGTTTTTCTGAAGAGAACGGAGCTGGAAAGCCCCGTATGAGGATCCGGGTGAGAGATTTTAACCCCTGCAGAGCGTGGATGTGGTGAGACGCTGCACTTCGCTCGATTAAAGTAAATGTTCGAGTTACAGGTGTGAACAAACCACAGCGAGGAAAAACAAAACAACCGAAAATAAAGAGTTTATTAGTGAATCGACTCTCTCTCACTTTCCTGCAGAGTCTGGATCGAGCAAACACCTCGAAACCACACGGCACCTAAACAACGTGATACACCAGGATCATGTGTGTGTGTGTGTGTGTGTGTGTGTGTGTGTGTGTGTGTGTGTGTTCGCTGCTGAATTACTGCAAATGAATACAGGAAATTCAATTTATTTTATCTTCCTTCAGCTGGATGTGACGGGTGAGAAACGTACATCTCTGTGGTCGAGGAGCTTATAAACGTCAACAAGCATAAACTGCTTTTTTTTTTACTAAATAAATACACATTTCAACAGACACACGTATAAGGAAGAGTGGAGGCTGTTAGTGCTGCAGATGTGAGGCTGTTTACATGTTAATCATCATGGTTTTGTAATAAGATGTCCAAGAAGATCAAGTCAGGTCTTCTAAACCTATTTGATTATAAAGTGTAGATTTCAAACAACCAATTGAGAGTAACAAATGTTTATAAATTTAAATCTATAGAAAATAAAATTCTTTTTTAAATAAAATACTGATTTATATATTTAACACAGTGGTTAATAAACGTCAACTAGCATAAACGTCTACGCCAAAAGTTCCACTTTTTTTTACTAAATGAGCACAAATTCCAACAAACACACTTATAAAAAAGGGTGGAGGCTGTTAGTGCTGCAAGTAGGAGGCTGTGTACATATTAATCATCATGGTTTTCCTATTAAGACCTCCAAGAAGATCAAGTCTGGTCTTCAAAAGCTAAACTAAACTAAACATTCTGCCATAATGTGTAGATTTCAAACGGCTACACCAAAAATTCCCTATTTTTTTAACTAAATGGGCACAAATTCCAACAGACACACTTATAAGGAAGAGTGGAGGCTGTTAGTGCTGCAGATGTGAGGCTGTTTACATGTTAATCATCATGGTTTTGTGATAGGACGACCAAGAAGATCAAGATCAGGTCTTCTAAACCTATTTGGTTATAAAGTGTAGATTTCAAACAACCAATCGAGACTAACGGATGTTTATAAATTGAAATGTATAGAAAATAAGATAATTTTTTAAATAAACTACTGATGTATATATTCAACACAGTGGTAAATATTTAATAAACATCATTAAGCATAAATGGCTACCAGAACAGAATAGAACAGACCCTGCAGGTCACAGATCTCGATCCTTCACCAACGTTGTCGTTGCATATGTCGCACTTACAGCTCGGATCATTGCTTGGAGGGAAAATAAAAACCTTACATCGTTACGTCCCCTCGTAATTTACTGCATGTGTGTTTTCGTGACCAAACCTAGTCTAGAGACCAAACGGACTTGTCGGCGCCTCCACGTGGTGAAAGATATAATGTGCGACCCCTATACTGCCGATCGGTCGGAATTAGAAGTTTAGCATTTAGTTGGCGTTATTTCAAGCTAATTAACCACTTCATTGCAAATGTGGTTAATAATTCTGGAACCAGCTTTCATCACCCTACACCCCAGAGAAGAGGGCGTGTCTAAATTCTTAACTCCCTTAAAATGCTCCTACTGAGGCGCCTTAATTCTGAGTGATGATCTGACTGAATGACGAGGGAGCGTCCGACGCCTCCTCAGCGCTGAAGATCAATCCCAGCACGACTTTTCTCACCAAAAACTACAAATGTGGCGGACGAATCAATGCAGAGCAACCAACAGAGTTCCTTTCACATGTAAATAAACTCTCGCTGATATTTAATCTGTATAAAGGTGTCGGCGTAATCTCTATTTTAATAGAGCGTCTAAATAACCTGATGATGAGCTCCATGTGTTATTAGAATCCTCTCTACTGAGGCAGCTGATCAGGTAGGTGGTGGGAGCAGGGCGGGTCACCAGGTTTTAGGACAGACTCTGTCAGTCCTGCCTTAAAGATCCAGTATTTGTGGATAAACTTAGCAGGCAGTTTAACCTCCGTCTGATTATGTGTGATTATAACTCACCCACAAACTTTTGAGGAGTGGTGCTCTTCCTCTTGGCCACGCTGGCTTGGAGTCTCTCGATGACGGGCGGCCGTTCGAAGGGCACCATGCAGGGTATGTCCGCCAGGGGGCGCTGCTCTTTAGGAACCTCTGCTGTAAGGAAAGATAAACGGGTGATGAACCAGGTATTCAGGAAAAGCTTAGTGTTAATGTTAGGATGTGTTGAGACGCGCATTAGGCATTGAGAAAATCCAGCAGCTTAAGAACGAGCATTTAAATCAGAACTGCTGGGATTTGGGGTATTTTTATCTCACGCAGTGCAAACAGTCATCAGGTGATTTGGGCGAGGCTGTGCACCACTACTGAGTGATAATAATCAACGTACCACCATAAAGTTACATTATAGTGCAGTATAGGGAACTTCAGTGCCCACTTTTACCAGTGGGGGGTCTTCAACCAAACTGAACAATATATGATAGATGGATGATGGATGATGGATGGATGATAGATGGATGATGGATGATGGATGGATGATGAATGAATGGATGTTGGATGGATGGATGGATGATGGATGGATGATAGATGGATGATGGATGGATGATGAATGGATGGATGATGGATGGATGATGAATGGATGATGGATGGATGATAGATGGATGATGGATGATGGATGGATGATGAATGGATGATGGATGGATGGATGATGGATGGATGATAGATGGATGATGGATGATAGATGGATGAATGGATGGATGATGGATGGATGAATGGATGGATGATAGATGGATGATGGATGATGGATGGATGATGAATGGATGATGGATGGATGATAGATGGATGATGGATGATGGATGGATGATGAATGAATGGATGTTGGATGGATGGATGGATGATGGATGGATGATAGATGGATGATGGATGGATGATGAATGGATGGATGATGGATGGATGATGAATGGATGATGGATGGATGATAGATGGATGATGGATGATGGATGGATGATGAATGGATGATGGATGGATGGATGATGGATGGATGATAGATGGATGATGGATGATAGATGGATGAATGGATGGATGATGGATGGATGAATGGATGGATGATAGATGGATGATGGATGAATGGATGTTGGATGGATGATAGATGGATGATGGATGAATGGATGGATGATAGATGGATGATGGATGAATGGATGTTGGATGGATGATGGATGATAGATGGATGAATGGATGGATGAATGATGGATGTTGGATGGATGATGGATGGATGATGGATGATAGATGGATGAATGGATGGATGAATGATGATGGATGAATGGATGTTGGATGGATGATGGATGATAGATGGATGAATGGATGGATGAATGATGGATGTTGGATGGATGATGGATGGATGATGGATGGATGAATGATGGATGGATGATGGATGGATGAATGATGGATGGATGATGGATGTTGGATGGATGATAGATGGATGATAGATGGATGATGGATGATAGATGGATGAATGGATGGATGATGGATGGATGAATGGATGGATGATAGATGGATGATGGATGAATGGATGTTGGATGGATGATAGATGGATGATGGATGATAGATGGATGAATGGATGGATGATGGATGGATGAATGATGGATGATGGACGGATGATGGATGAATGGATGTTGGATGGATAATAGATGGATGATGGGTGATAGATGGATGAATGGATGGATGATGGATGTTGGATGGATGATGGATGGATGTATGGATGGATGGATGATAGATGATGGATGGATGATGGATGAACGGATGGATGGATGATAGATGATGGATGGATGATGGATGAACGGATGGATGATAGATGATGGATGAATGGATGGATGATGGATGTTGGATGGATGATGGATGGATGGATGATGGATGATAGATGGATGAATGGATGGATGGATGAATGATGGATGATGGATGGATGATGGATGAATGGATGTTGGATGGATGATAGATGATGGATGATAGATGGATGAATGGATGGATGGATGGATGAATGATGGATGTTGGATGGATGATGGATGGATGGATGGATGATGGATGGATGGATGATGGATGGATGGATGAATGATGATGGATGGATGATGGATGGATGAATGATGGATGATGGATGGATGATGGATGAATGGATGTTGGATGGATGATAGATGGATGATGGATGATAGATGGATGAATGGATGGATGAATGGATGGATGATAGATGGATGATGGATGATGAATGTTGGATGGATGATGGATGGATGGATGATGGATGAATGGATGTTGGATGGATGATAGATGGATGATGGATGATAGATGGATGAATGGATGGATGAATGGATGGATGATAGATGGATGATGAATGATAGATGGATGATGGATGATGGATAGATGATGAATGATGGATGATGGACGGATGATGGATGAATGGATGTTGGATGGATAATAGATGAATGATGGATGATAGATGGATGAATGGATGGATGATGGATGATGGATGGATGATGGATGGATGAATGATGGATGATGGACGAATGATGGATGATGGACGAATGATGGATGAATGGATGTTGGATGGATAATAGATGAATGATGGATGATAGATGGATGAATGGATGGATGATGGATGATGGATGGATGAATGATGGATGATGGACGGATGATGGATGTTGGATGGATAATAGATGGATGATGGATGATAGATGGATGATGGATGGATGATGGATGTTGGATGGATGATGGATGGATGTATGGATGGATGATAGATGGATGATGGATGGATGATGGATGGATGAATGGATGGATGATAGATGGATGATGGATGGATGATGAATGGATCGTAACACACTAACCTGTGTATGGACCAGCGTTGGAGACGGCGCCCATGCCGACGCTCTGTAGGTAATTATGGCACCTCTCTTTGTGCTCCTCCAATGAGGTGCGCTGCTTGTAGCTCCGCCCACAGTAGTTACACTTGTGTGGTTTACCCACTAGAAGAGAAAGAGAAGATCAAAGCACTGAATCAGAGCGAATAGTAAAACAGCGACTGTAAACATCGGAGTCTGGGTTTCGCTCCGTCAGCGCGTACCCGAAATAGTGGGCACTCTCCAATGATGTAACCAGATGGGTCAGCAGAAAAGAAAGTAATGCTCATGGTGGAATAATCATCCCACACACACACACACACACACACACACACACACACACACACACACACGGTGTGAATGACGAGGCCTCCATCAGGTTGGCGTGAAAAGTACATGCTCGTGTAGTGAGCTGTCATACACCCAGGCGTAAAGTAACGAGGAAAATATTCCACGTACTGTGGAACAAATAACACCAATCTGTTAAAGACAGTCCTGTTATTGTGGCAAATACAACCACAACCAGGGGGAGGGGTGATATACTCTGTATGACCAAGAGTCTAGGTGTTACAGCTACGCCTATTACTAACAAGTGTATAATAAATAAATAAATAAAGTACAGCGGAACCTTGCTATTTGAACACAATTCTTTCCAGAATAAATTTTTTCCATAATAATAATAATAATAATAATAATAATAATAAAATAATATAACAAATATTATAATAACTAATAAAGTAAAAACAATAATAATAATACATATTATAATAACTAATACAGTAATAATAATAATAATAATAAAATAATATAACAAATATTATAATAACTAATAAAGTAAAAACAATAATAATAATAATAATAATACATATTATAATAACTAATACAGTAATAATAATAATAATAATAATAATAATAAAATAATATAACAAATATTATAATAACTAACAAAGTAAAAACAATAATAATAATAATAATAATACATATTATAATAACTAATACAGTAATAACAACAACAACAACAACAACAACAACAATAATAATAATAATAATAATAATAATATGGAATTAAATAGCACCTTTCTTATACCCAAGGTAGATAGATAGATAGACAGACAGACAGACAGACAGACAGACAGATAAACACGCAGGGACGAAGAGGAAAGCACTGAGAGAAAATTAAGAGCAGAGACTCAGACGTTGTGGTCATGAGTTCCAGAGTTTGGGTTCAATTCTGACAGTAACTAATCAGAATTTTGGAACGGACAGAAGAGCACCAACAGGAGACCTGAGCGATGGTGCAGGACAGCAGGGGTAAGTGTGCTGGCATCGCACATCAGAGGAAAACCGGACTGGACCGAGCGGCCAGGTATCAGGGTTTCTGAGAAAAGCAGGTTTGCCAACAGAGGAGCTGGCAAGTCTGAAAGGGAAAAACGTTGGTGTATAGAAGAACGTCCACTGGAGCGAATTAATGCTCCCGGTTAAGTGGTTCTAACATGTCAATCATCCGTGCCTCCGTGCTCCATTTGCTGGCCAAAATGGCAACGCAGAAGGACGCGACTCTTAACGCGGATCAGTGCTGAACTCATCTAGCAGCTGCAACTAATTATGTTAATTTCTTTTAATATACTAAAAGTAAGGGCGAATTCTTGGGGCAAATTGCGGCTTTGCTCGACACTCAGCTTGTATCTGTGTTTATCTGGATTCTCCTCCCTGTTTCACTTTTAAACTTGTGTTACAGCTCCAGCTTCTGAGAAATGGTGAGAATCAGAATCAGCTTCTGCCAGAGTCTAAAACGCTTCTGGTTGAAAATAAAGCTTAACGTGGTTTAATGTAGTAAAAGAAGGAGACAGGAGCACTAAACTTCTCTTCATTATTACTGCTCATAAGTTCCTCCACTAATCACATTCCTCACTCGCTGTTTTACTACAGTAAGTCACGCTAAGTTTTGTCGCTTTTACCACGTCATATCAAAGTTTGTCTCATTGGAGGAGCTTTGAAAAGGTCAGCGAACAGCAAACTGGGTCCAAGTTTAATCAGGTGAAGCTTGTGTTGTGGACATTAGCAGTACATCTACAGCTCTCTTAGCTGAACTGAAACCTACAGCACTAAAAACACAAAAACACACTCAGCGTGTAGTAGCGGAAAGAGAAGCTGTGTGAGCAGCAGAAAGGAAGAGAGGGAGGATTTATTTATCTGCTCAGTCAGAGTGGGTGTGATCTGATTCATCATCTCAGTTCCACTGACACCAAGAATCCATTCACACAAACACTAGAGATCCAGCGTGGGCTCACACGGCCGGAGGAGGACGAGGAGGAGGACGAGGAGGAGGATCCGGCGCCTCCTCGTTCCACCGGCTCCGAGCTTCATTCATTATTTTCCCCGGTCGTTCAGTTCATTCATTAACGTGTGAAACCGGCATCTCAGACTCCGACTCCGACTCCAGCGAGGTGAGGTGAGTCAGCCGAAAAATCTTTCCAATTCAGCTGCTCAAGACTCGACTGTGGTCAGCGCCGGGGTGCGAGGAACTTTCGCTATTATTCACCCAGGTACCTGACTCACACAATACGGAACCAGAGAGCTCGACTTCAAGAGCACGTGAGCACCCGTTACCATCAAGCTCACGCCGCTACCTGTAAAGAGCGCCGATTCTGAAACCCCACCGACACATTTCAGGAAGGGTGCAGTGAAGCCGAGAGTAAAAGTGAGACGATGGAGAGACGAGCTGATTCTGTCATCCAGCAGCGTGAGAACTGAGCTGCCTCAGCAGAGAGGGTTCTAATGCCACATGGAGCTCATGAAGCAGATTATTTAGACGCTCTACTTATACAGAGATTATACCAGCTAACGTCTCCCTCCGTGTACCGAAAACACTCGTATAATTACACCTTTATACAGACTAAACATCAATAAGCATTTATTTACATGGGGATAGAACTCCGTTGGTTGCTCCGCACTGATTGCGTGCCGCACTGAATGCTGGGATTGATCTACAGCGCTGAGGAGGCGTCGGACGCTCCCTCGTCATTCAGTCAGATCATCGCTCAGAATTAAGGCGCCTCAGTAGGAGCATTTTAGAGCATTTTAAGCATTTTCATGGCCAGGATTTATCAAACCCCACCACTGCCAGGTTGCCACTGTTGGGCCCTTGAGCGAGGCCCTTAACCCTCAATTGCTCTAACTGTGTACTGTCACAGTACTGTAAGTCGCTTTGAATACAGGCGTCTGCTTTTTTTTTGCAATGAAAATGCAGCCTTTTGAAATATTGTCAATATTAATACAGATACAGCCTTCTAATATAATAAAAATATAAACACTATAATTTATAATATTTCTGTTTTTAAAGTAACTAATGAATAAAATAAGCAAAAATGATTTATATTGGTGAAAAGTAGCATTCTAAGCTACAGTCTCGATTAAATTCTGAAATTTCTATTATACAGGAGTGGTTTCTTTCAAGATGACAGTCACAATATGCAACATACTGCATAAATAATCACCCCCACCATGGTGCTTTAGACATATTGTGATGTCAGAATGGTCACTAATGGTAACCGATCTATAAAATATAGTCTTATATATGAAAGTGACCGATGTAATAAATGTGTAATGTAATAAATACAGTTTTTGACAATTGTAACCTATTAATTGTGCTGAAACCACAAGCAGGTTGTATGGGGATTGTTGACCACGATGTCGGCTACAAAGCAACCCTAATTTAGCTTGTAGCCCTACAAAAAATACAAAACAAACTTTGACATTTAGTAATTTGTTTGATTAATATACATTTAAATATAAATACACTGTACACCGACCACACCATTATGAGCACTGAGAGGTGAAGTGAATGACACTGATTATCTCTTCATCACGGCACATGTTAGTGGTGGGGGGGGGGGGGGGGGTATATCAGGCAGCAGGTGAACATTTTATCCTCAAAGTTGATGTTAGAAGCAGGAAAAATGGGCGAGCGTGAGGATCTGCGGGCCAGATTGTGATGGCTAGACGACTGGGTCAGAGCACCTTGTGGGGTGTGTCCCGTCTGCAGTGCTCAGTATCTATCTAAAGCGCTCCAAGGAAGGAACAGCGGTAAACCGGCGACGGGGTCATGGGAGGCCGAGGCTCACTGATGCACGTGGGGAGCGAAGGCTGGCCCGTGTGGTCCGATATAACAGACGAGCTCCTGTAGCTCAAACTGCTGAAGAATTTCATGCTGGTTCTGATAGAAAGGTGTCAGAATACACAGAGCAGCACAAAAAGGGGACCAACACAATATAATGGTCATAATGTTATGCCTGATCGGTGTATCAGTGAATATGTTGCAAGCTTTCGATTTATTTATTTAATTTCAAATGAACAACGGACAGCCGCTTTGTTCAGCGATCAGCCTGAGCAGAGCAACATCAAGCATCTCCACCATTAAGAAGCGTCAGGAAACAATAAAGAAGTAAAACTAAAGTGCAGCTTTTATTGTATTGTTATTGATGTGTAACTGTTTGTAATTGTATTTCAGTGTGTTTATATTATATTTGTGTTATTTTCAGTGTTTAAGTGTCAAAAACAACCTCATTATTTTACATGAGACTAAAATATCTGCAGCTCCACGGGACCATGGACGCATTAACAGATTCTCCAAACATCCTTATGGGGGAAAATACCTCAAAACTCAACGTCTAGTTTAAAGGTAGCGCTGTGTATAAATTGTCACTCTGACACAACTGGTAAATAAATCAATAAATTAATGAGAGAAGCTCTGAGTGATTCTTCTGTAAATATAAGAGTACTGTTATGATGATTGTATATGATGTATAATGTGTGTTATGATAGTAAAGATGAGTAAATCCGGATATGACACATGAAACCTGAACTACATAATAACATGATGAAGACGATACTCATCTCAGCTCGTGTCACTTTCAGTATGTCTACAAAATTCTGCCACTTTTAATGGTTACAGTAAATCTAACATGGCGGCGCGAGGCCACCTCACCTCAGAGGAGATTCCAAAAATCTAAATATATGGAAATATGAACCTACAGAAACCCCGCGGTCTGGTCCAGTGAAGCGGGACGGCACCTGCACGCCCAGCGTCAGGACACGGACGGATGACGTTCTGACACGCAGCCGAACGCCGGCGCTGGACGAGCCAGAAAAATCCCTGCATCAGCGTCTATTTTAGAAATGCAAATGCATCCAGCGTTGCATTAAAGCCCACTTAACCGCATCAGATCGGCTCGAAAACAGGAAATCAGCAGATGAAGATGACATTTTACTTCAAGAGCAGGAGGCCTCACGAGCGCAGCTCAATAGTACAGTCCTACATACGGTTATAACCTCCGCGAATACACAAACACACACACACACACACACACACACACACGTGCAAAATTATTCCATCAGCACAAAAAACACCTATGGTTCTTCAACCGCCTGAATTCCAAAAGCCTCAACGATTCAAACAAAACAATTATAGAGATACCTTGTAACTCAACGTTCCCTAAACTCTCAAGTCGAAGGTTTGTTCAGCGCTCTGCTTGATCGGTAAACCCTCACCAGCGTGTGAATCTGATCTGAATCTGCATCAGTGTGGAATAAGCGTCAGATCCAGGGTTACAGCTCCACATGTATCTGTGTTTATCTGGATTCTCCTCCCTGTTTCACTTTTAAACTTGTGTTACAGCTCCAGCTTCTGAGAAATGGTGAGAATCAGAATCAGCTTCTCCCAGAGTCTAAAACGCTTCTGGTTGAAAATAAAGCTTAACGTGGTTTAATGTAGTAAAAGAAGGAGACAGGAGCACTAAACTTCTCTTCATTATTACTGCTCATAAGTTCCTCCACTAATCACATTCCTCACTCGCTGTTTTACTACAATAAGTCACGCTAAGCTTTGTGCACCGCCGTCACACTTCATAGGAAATAACGGCACAGCGGCGCAGAAGCAGTTTTGTCACTTCTCGTGTGAATGCGCCGGTGCTGAAGGGAGTATTCCAACATCAAGCATCTCCAGCATTAAGAAGCGTCAGGAAACAATAAAGAAGTAAAACTAAAGTGCAGCTTTTATTGTATTTTTATTGATGTGTAACTGTTAGTAATTGTATTTCAGTGTGTTTATATTATATTCGTGTTATTTTCAGTGTTTAAGTGTCAAAAACAACCTCATTATTTTACATGAGACTAAAATATCTGCAGCTCCACGGGACCATGGACGCATTAACAGGTTCTCCAAACATCCTTATGGGGAAAAATACCTCAAAACTCAACGTCTTTCAAACTCAACCAGAACCGACTGACGTCCAGTTACAAGGTACCACTGTATCTGACAAGACAAATATGCTAAATTATTTGTAGCATTTATGGATCCTCTTTTTTGGAGTTTGTTTAATAAATTATCTTTTGTTTGTACTTTTGTCTGTTAATTGAAGACTTAATTAAAGAATTTAATTAATAAAATGACATTCGTGATTGCATGTTACATTTTTAAGGGTTTGTACATGGAACAGCAGCCTTTTGGTTGGTAAAAACTAAAAAAATTTGATTTTATTCTAATAAAAAAGTCATACTCCTTTGATATACTCAAATAAATAAATAAATAAATAAATAAATAAATAAATAAATAAATAAATAAATAAATAAATAAAAATAATAAAAAATACATAGAATAACAAAAAATTAAAATAAATAAATACATAAAAATAAATACATAAAAATAAATGAATAAATAAATGAATAAATAAATTAATAAATAAATAAAATTAAATAAATAAAAAAAAATTCATTAAATAGAAAAAACAAAAATTAACTAAGTAAATAAATAAATAAATAAATTAATTAATTAATTATTCCTCATTTTGCTTTACTGCGTTTGAAAGGCGGTTAGACCGGCCGAGGTTCCTCATATTCTGATCAGACGTAGGCGGTGCGAGGCTAGCGAGGGAGGACAGGACAGAAGCTTCTGTAGTTTCCTTTCCTGCCTGAAACGCTGATGCTAATCACGGCGGGTAAAGTGAGACGCCGCTGCGTGACAAAGAAAATCCTGGCGCGCGTCTGTACGTGACTCATAAATAAATTCTGCACTATCAGGCAGGTTTAGCAAGTGGGCTAACATGTGTAAAGCTAACCCACGATTCCTGGATCAAACACGGTCACCTGGTCGTGTTTTACATGTGTGATTGTTATTGTAACGATCAAGAAATTAATTATTTGTTATTGTTTTTGTTCGTGCTCCATGGCGATGTGCTGATTCGTTTCCTAATGCGACGAGTACAGAAGTGTGACGAAACCCTGACATATTAAATGTCTGGCCTAGAAAAGACGCGCTATCCCAGGTGCTGCGAGAGATTAGCGAAAACAGGAAATGAGAAAAAAAAATACAAAGAAAAGCAGCAAAACATGATCAGAGCGACTAGAGAGTCCTGCTGTCCCAGAGCGAGAGTTAACCCACACTGATCCAGATATAAATAATAATAATAATAATAATAATAATAATAATAATAATAATAATAATAATAATAATAATAATAATACTGCTGAGATTTGGGAATACAGGGTTCAAATCTCAGTGGTGCTATCAGCCTTTCAGGCATCAGGGGTGGTGGTGGCTCAAACAGTCTAGACATTGTTAGGTGCACTTGTCAGCGCACTCTCAGTGCAGGTCACAAGCCCGGATAGAAATAAGAGGGTTGCATCAGAAAAAAAAAATCCTTTGGGTTTTTAATTACTACTATTTAATTATCAGTTTAGGTTCATGTGCTCCACTTACCATATAGAAGCACTTTGTAGTTCTACAATTACTGACTGTAGTCCATCTGTTTCTCTACATGCTTTGTTAGCTCCTTTCATGCTGTTCTTCAATGGTCAGGACCCCCACAGGACCCCCACAGAGCAGGTATTATTTAGGTGGTGGATCATTCTCAGCACTGCAGTGACACTGACATGGTGCTGGTGTGTTAGTGTGTGTTGTGCTGGTATGAGTGGATCAGACACAGCAGTGCTGCTGGAGGTTTTAAACACCTCAGTGTCACTGCTGGACTGAGAATCGTTCACCGACCAAAAACATCCAGCCGACAGCGCCCCGTGGGCAGCATCCTGTGACCACTGATGAAGGTCTAGAAGATGAGCGACTCAAACAGCAGCAATAGATGAGCGATCGTCTCTGACTTTACATCTACAAGGTGGACCGACTAGGTAGGAGTGTCTAATAGAGTGGACAGTGAGTGGACACGGTGTTTAAAACTCCAGCAGCGCCGCTGTGTCTGATCCACTCATACCAGCACAACACACACTAACACACCAGCACCATGTCAGTGTCACTGCAGTGCTGAGAATCATCCACCACCTAAATAATACCTGCTCTGTGGGGGTCCTGTGGGGGTCCTGACCATTGAAGAACAGGGTGAAAGGGGGGTAACAAAGCATGTAGAGAAACAGATGGACTACAGTCAGTAATTGTAGAACTACAAAGTGCTTCTATATGGTAAGTGGAGCTGATAAAATGGACAGTGAGTGTAGAAAAATGTTATGGCTGATCGGTGTATATAGGAATTGTACAATGATGGGAGGCACAATAGTGAGGAAATGAGAAAGGAAAAAGTGTGCAAAAGTACAAGAGAAAGAGAGAGAGAGAGAGTGTGTGTGTGTGTGTGTGTGTGTGTGAGAGAGAGAGATGAAGCGAGTGTTTCCTTTCTAGGTTCGCTAACATGCTGCAGGAAGACGAATGTCCTAAACACGCTAACCGCAGCGCTCATCACAGTGAATATAAAAGTCATTTAGAGTGGACACGATTCTGCGGAACAGGAACACGCCGCTCAGACGCCACCCAGCACCACAGGGTTCACGAAGGACACGTGTAACTGTACCGTAGGTAGTGCACTAATTACACAGACTGGTAAGCTGGATTTGGAACGAGACCCTGACTTACCCGAGTGGGTACGTAGGTGCCCCGAGAGGGCGTCGCGCCGGCGGCAGGCGTAGTTGCAAAAGGGGCATTTGAAGGGCTTTTCACCCGTGTGCAGCTTGATGTGTCTCAGCAGGTTCCCCTTCTGGGTGAAGGTGACGCTGCACTGGTTACACTGGAATGGACGATCGCCTGCAAAACCAGAAAGGCTGTTGTTTATTTAAAATCTACCAAAATATAGGATTTTGAAGTAGATCTTAAAATAATAAATATATATTATTATAATAATAATTATTATTATTATTTTAATTATTATTTTTTTATTTATTATTATTATTATTATTTTTTAATTATTATTATTATTATTATTATTATTATTTTTATTATTATTATTATTTTTATCATTTTGTATTATTATTATAGTTTTTTTAATATTATTATTATTATTGTTATTATTATTATTATTTTTTTTTATATTCTTCTTCTTCTTATTATTATTTATTATTATTATTATTATTTTTAATATTCTTATTATTAATATTCTTCTTATTATTTTTATTTTTATTCTTCTTATTATTATTTTTAATATTATTCTTATTCTTATTCTTATTATTTTTTTTTATTATTATTATTATTATTTTTATTTTTATTATTATTATTATTTTTATTATTATTATTATTATTATTTTATTATACAAAGACAGACTACATTAACTGGGTTATACTGGTTGGACTGCTGCTGAAACACGTGGTGTAACCGCTGTCCCACAGATTGTTGTGTCGGAGGAGAGGGGGTCAAATCACACAAGATTGCAGTGCATGCTGGGTACTGTAGTGCAGCTCATTGTAAAACAGGTTAATACTAATAAAGAATGAAAGTTAATCCATGAGCTGGGTCTGGTGTACACAGACGCTGTGGTGAACGTTTAACCCTGATGTTCTGATCTGTACCTGGAATAGGACGAGTTTCAGGTTCAGGTTCAGAGCCCGAGCGCTAACCACCGCCGAGCAGGCTGCACTGTTGGTTTGGTAATTAGATCAGTGGGATGAAAGAGCGCTCGATCTTTAGAGCTCGGCCGTCTCTCTCGGTTCTTTTTGCAGCTCATGGTTCACCACACCAGCTCTCCAGCACCTGACGGGTTTTTATTATAGAGACGTGCTGCGTTCAAGCGCTGAAGTTACTCTCGTCCTACAAAGTGGTGAACGTGGAAATACTAGCTCGTGTCTCTTAGCTTTTCTAACTTTACTTTACTTACTAACCTGCCTTACTTACCTAGCTTACTTACCGACCAACCAACCTAAGGCAGACCGACGACCTACTTGTTCTCTTACTTAATTACTTACGTACATATTACTTCATACATATGTATTTACTTACTTACTCACCTACTTACCTACCTACCTATCTACCTACCTACTTACTTACCTACCTAACCACCTACTGACCGACTAACCTATTTACTTACCTACCTACCTACCTACTTATTTACATACTTGCTTAATTACCAATCTACCTACCTACTAATTTATTTACTTACTTACCTACCTACCCACCTACCTACCTACTAACTTACCTACTTACTTACCTACCTACCCACCTACCCACTTACCTACCTACCTACTTATTTACTTACCTACCTACCCACTTACTTACCTACGTACTTAATTACCTACTTACTTAATTAATTAATTAATTACTTACTATCCTACCTACCACCTATTTACTTACTTATATACCTACATACTTACTTACCTACCGACCTCCCTACCTATTTACCCTACCTACCTACCTACTTACCTACTTACTTACTTACCTTACTACCTACCTACCTATTTACTTATTCACTAACATACTTACTAATTGTATTTTAACCCCTTTAACTGCTTTCAGATTTTAGTATTTGTGACCAAAATCATTAAAATGCTGGAGCAGCTTGTTTGTTTAGATTTTTCTCTTTTTTTTAAAAGCTTTTACATGAATCAGACTCGGAGCACATCACTGCTTTTGGATTGAGAAGAAAAAAACAAGAATAATTTAGAACTTGATCCCAATGACACACAAGTCAGGATGGGGGCGTGCAAAAAAAAAAACCACCCCACCCCCCACCGGGTTCTATCAGCGCTCCTATTAATGAGACTTTAATGTATGAGGAACTGAGAACAATAATGGTTGCAGGTTTGTGAGTGGAAACAAAAACATGATAGAAATTCCTTCACTTTACTCAGTAAACAACATTTAAAATCATAAACACTTGTGTTTTTTTAACATGAACTTCCCTTGAAGCTGCTTGTAAATCTTAAATCTGAGCCTGACGTTCTGATGAAGATAAATTAGCAGCAGTCGAAACGTCTGGAACAGGTTATGGAGGATTCCTGGGATTTTGTTCCTGAGAAAACCACCAAACCCGTGCTGTACCCATCAACCTCTCAACGCTTATACAACCACGATGATGAATAAATAAATAATGTTGAGGTAGGATAAAAACATAAAAGATTGTGTAATAGGGCTGGACGTGCAGTGCTACTGAACAGTGTGAGGCGAATCCCAACACACCTACAAGAATGAAATGAACCCGTGTGCAGATCTTTAATTAAATACGGAGGCTAAAAGGCACTAATGAAAGGAGGAGAGTCTCAAATAAAGAAAGTATCCAGTATGAAATATATACTGAATGCAGTATGCAGTATACAATAAGTCTAGCATGCAGTATATAGTGAGTGCAGTATGTAGTATGCAGTATACAGTGAGTGTAGTATACAGTATGTAGTTTGCAGTATATACTGAGTGCAGTATGTAGTATGCAGTATACAGTGAGTGTAGTATACAGTATGTAGTTTGCAGTATATACTGAGTGCAGCATGTAGTATTCTGTATAGTGAGTGCAGTATGTAGTGAGTGCAGTATGTAGTATGCAGTATATACTGAGTGCAGTATGTAGTATACTGTATAGTGAGTGCAGTATATAGTGAGTGCAGTATGTAGTATGCAGTACACAGTGAGTGTAGTATACAGTATGTAGTATACTGTATAGTGAGTGCAGTATGTAGTATACTGTATAGTGAGTGCAGTATGTAGTATACTGTATAGTGAGTGCAGTATATAGTGAGTGCAGTATGTAGTATACTGTATAGTGAGTGCAGTATGTAGTGAGTGCAGTATGTAGTATGCAGTATATACTGAGTGCAGTATGTAGTATACTGTATAGTGAGTGCAGTATGTAGTGAGTGCAGTATGTAGTATGCAGTATATACTGAGTGCAGTATATAGTATACTGTATAGTGAGTGCAGTATGTAGTGAGTGCAGTATGTAGTATGCAGTATATACTGAGTGCAGTATGTAGTATACTGTATAGTGAGTGCAGTATATAGTGAGTGCAGTATGTAGTATGCAGTACACAGTGAGTGTAGTATACAGTATGTAGTATACTGTATAGTGAGTGCAGTACACAGTGAGTGTAGTATACAGTATGTAGTATACTGTATAGTGAGTGCAGTACACAGTGAGTGTAGTATACAGTATGTAGTATACTGTATAGTGAGTGCAGTATGTAGTATGCAGTACAGTATATATTGAATGCAGTATGTAGTATTAATCCGGTGTTTTTACATGTTCCTGACACAGTCACATGCACAACTGTTATGGCATCCGTATCTTATTAATAACATGAATTACATTTATCCCCCCCCCCCCCCTCCTCTGAGCAGGGTGTGCTTGTGTGAGTAGACTGAGGTATAAAACATTGATCGAGTGATTAAACCCGTGTCAGTGTTTCAGTGTTTCAGTAGGAAGAATAACGTGTGTGTAGGAGGGTGACGGTAGGTGAAGCGTGTATCAGAACAACAGGACAGGTTTAGGAACGCTCTCCCAGGAATCCCCCGGAACCTGTTCTGGATCTCTTACGCAAGCTGCTCAGGATTCATCACCTCGTCCCTCCTCTTAAACTCAGCTCAGCGCAGTAGGTGAAAGGAAAGCAGGAGATTTTAGTTTGAGATTAAATAGTGAACAGAGCAGGTCAAATATACTCATATTTATATTATTATTATAATGATTTTCATGCTCATAAATTCAAGTTATAGATTTTATCGGTCGCCACAGTGGATCACGTCCTCTGGTCCTATTTTATTTTATTTTATTTTATTTTATTTTATTTTATTTTATTTTATTTTATTTTATTTTATTTTATTTTATTTTATTTCATTTTATTAGATTTGATTTTTCCATTTTTTATTTTTAAATGTATTATTATGTATTTTATAAATTGTATTCATTTTTATTTATTATTATTCTTTATTATTTACATTTTATTTTATATATAAATTTTTTTATTATTTATTATTTTATGTATTTATGTATTATGTATTTTTATTTTTATTTATTATTATTTTTTTTTTTTTATATATTTACATTTTTTTTTTTAATTATTTATTTATTTTTTTTAATAATTTTTATTTGTATTGATATTTATTTATTTATTTTTTACCAAGGGTGCCAATAATTTTGAAGTCAGTTACAGTTCTGACACAGTAGAAGTTTTATAGTCTCACTCAGCGTCACTCACATTAAGGATGAATTCAGACCAGCCAATCCACCTTCTGCAACCTTTTAAGAGCTGGGTAAAGAGAGTGAACCAGAGTACCCGGAGGTGAGATTCGATCCCAGCTCCTCATATCAGACTCGGGACAGTTTTTGCACAAACCCGTATGTAAGGCTCAGTATAATAACTACTTACCGTTAGGTAACCGCATCGCAGCGTCCGCCGCTCCCTCCGCCGCCGATCCCACATCCTGCTGATTGTTCGGACTGTCGATCATGGGCTCCTCCAGTCCGGACCCTTCCTCACCGCTGTGGACCGTCTCATCCTGAGCAGCGACCCTCCGCTCGGCGTCCTCGTCCGTTCCCTCCTCCTGCTTGATCTTATGTACTGGAATAAAAAATATACATTAATAAATAAACTGATGAATAAATGAATAAGCAGATGTTCCGATTCATCCCAGCATGAGTAATAAAAATTCTTATTTATATTATTTTAATTTATTGATTTACTTTTTATTTCTTTTAGTAATTTACTTTATTTATTCTATTCTTTTATTTTATTATTCATGTATTTACTTTATTTATTTTATTCTTCATATTTATTATTTTAATATTTTTCACTTTATTTATTTATTTTTTTATTCTTTTTATTTCTTATTTTAATATTTTTTACTTTATTTATTTATTTAATTCTTTTTATTTATTTATTTATTTATTTATTTTATTCTTTATATTTATTATGTTAATATTTTGTACTTTATTTATTTATTTAATTATTTTTATTTTTATTTTATTATTTATTTATTTACTTTATTTATTTTATTCTTTTTTTATTCATAATTGTATTTATTTATTAAATTGTATTTTATCTGCCAATAATTTTGAAGACAGCTGTACAGTTCTGACAGTAAAAGTAGAACTCTCACATTTATCATAATCACTCACATCAAGGGAGAATTTAGACCAGCCAATCCACCTTCTGCAACCTTTTGAGATATGGGAAGTGAGAGGAAACCAGAGTAGTGAAGCTCGAACCTGCAACCTTCCGATCTACAGTCCAGGACCTTAAAAGCTGAGCTACTGCTATACTAAACAGCAAACCAGGCTTTTTTGTCCAACGTTAGTGGATAAGATTTGAACATAAGATCTGAATGTGCCAAAATTCCCACAGACACACTCCAGAATCATCAGCTATTCCACAAGAGCGGTGCCTGTTATAGCTGTTAAGAGAGTTAAAAGATAAAGAATCCATATAAATGCTGTCGTTTTAAAATGGCATACTTCTCATTCATTCATTCATTCTGTTTTACCACTGCTGTTTCCTGGTCAGGGTCACGGTGGGTCCAAATCTTTCTCACACACACACACCTAGGACAGTTTTGTTTCTCTAATTATTCTGACTGCATGTCTTTGGACTGTGGGAGGAAACCGGAGCACCTGGAGGAAACCCACACAGAGACGTTCAGAACTCCGGAGGTGAGGTTCGATCCCTGGTCCTTGAGACCCACATTGCTGTGTTGCACCCACCCCACCAGTTCCGTTTATGTGAGCGTGAGATCCAGCGGGCGCGGTCACGGTTACTCAAGCGCGGTGTGAACGCAGAAACGTGGTCGATGCCCATCGTCTCCACCGAAGCCCAAAGTTCCTGCTTCAGCACCGCGCTGTGGGCGCCGCTTCTGCTCTGAGGAACCTCGAGCTTCTACTGAACCAACGTCCTGGATCCTGAGAACCTGGGGGACTCGCTGTGTGGGGTTCCAACCCATATATGTATCTGCTTGTCATGTATATATGAGTCTCGGAGTGGTCGAGAGACAGTAGAGGATTCTGGGTAGGATTGAAGCGTAACCTTTCGGTGTGTGAGTGTAGGCCGCTCCTGTGACTTGAACACGGCGGCGGCGGCGGCGGTACAGAACAGGTCGAGCTGGATGGTGAACCCGCGCTGTAATTATCACAGTTTTTTTATTCAGTCGAGACGGAAAACCTACAGACGCTCATTAACGTCTCACGGTTCGTCTCGTTTGTCTGGTGCTGTGTCTATTTTTGGCCGTGTGTGTGTGTGTGTGTGTGTGTGTGGTGATGGCCTCCCAAATGAGTGTGATACAGTTTTTAGATCATCACCCCCCACCAGCCCCCAACCATCAGTCTGTTAGAAACCAAGTTTCATTCTTTATTTATTTATTTATTTATTTAGATGTAAGAAATTGTGATGTATTATTGGATGTCATTATATTTTAATTGTATTATTTATTTATTTAGGTGTAGATGTGATGTATTGTATGTCATAATATTTTTAATTTTGTTGTTTATTTATTCATTTAAAATAATAGCAGAACATAAATAAATGTGAATTGAAATTAAACTGTATTTATTTATTTATTTAGGAGTAGATCTGATGTATTATTTGATGATATTATATTTTTAATTTTATTATTATTTATTTATGTATTTATGTATTTATTTAGGGGTAGATCTGATGTATTATTTGATGATATTATATTTTTAATTTTATTATTATTTATTTATTTATTTATGTATTTATTTATCTAGGAGTAGATCTGATGTATTATTGGATGTTTTTTATTTATTTAGGTGTGGATGTGGCGTGTTATTGGACATCATTATATTTTTATTGTATTATTTATTCATTTAAAACAAAGCAAAACATAAATAAAAGTGAATTGAAATTAAACTGTATTTATTTATTTATTTAGTATTTTGTATTTTTGGGTGTCATTATATTTTTAATTTTATTATTATTTATTTATTTATTTATTTTATCTATTTAAGTGCAGATGTGGCATGTTATTGGACATTATTATATTTCAATTAATTAATTAATTAATTTATTTATTTATTTAGGTGTAGACGTGATGTATTATTGGATGTCATTATATATTTTATTTTATTATTTATTTATGTAAAACAATAACAAAACATAAAGAAATGTAATTGAACTGTATTTATTTATTTATTTATTTATTACTGGTAGATAGACAATTTCACCTTCATTTTACTTAAAGTCAGAGTTAAAAACTTTACACAATTTAATTTAAGTTTATTTGTATTTATTTATGTATTTATGTAACCAAGTGACGTCAATGAACCGGATCAAGAAAATAAAACCAGCTGAATTAAATAAAGAATAATGCAGGTTATGTTCATTTGTATTAACCCTAACCCTACTGTTTTATTGTGTGTTTTCACACCCAGAAAAAAAATAAAAAAATAAAAGAAAATAAAAAAATACAATTACACTTAATTATACTCATTTGATTAGTTTCGTCTCTTTGTCACTTTATTTTATTAACCTTAATATTCACTTACTGCATCCACTATAATATATAAACCCTGCAGCCCTCACACACCTCACACACACCTCACACACACCTCACACTAACACTTAAATATGAATATTTGTTGATTTATTTATTTACGTATATGAGTGTATGAGTGTATTAGCCTCTCGGCTGTCGTTCTTTAACACTAACTATGTTTTGAAACCTTGAGTATGCACCTCTTCCTCTCGGGGAGTTTGAACGCGCCGTGCCCTTTAGCTTCAGCCACATGAAATATTCAATTTACAGAGCTGGCATTTCCAAAGAAGTGTGACGGGTGTGTGTGTGTGTGTGTGTGTGTGTGTGTGTGTGTTTCACAATATTAGCGCAGCTTTAGCTTTCCAAGAAACACTCGCTAGCAATAAGAAGTGAGAATTGTGCGCTATAGAACACTCGCGATTTCTCAGAGTACCGATTCATCCCGTCCAACACGACACACTGAAGCTACATGGGACCAGGTGAATGCTTGCACACACACAGTCACCCTTCTAATCAAAAGTATTCACACCCCCATATACTTCACACACAGAAGGGACCCAAACTGCTCCACCTGGGATTCGACCCCAGGACCTTCTTGCTGTGAGGTGACAGTGCTACCCAAGACAACAAGTCACGCTGGTCTCTAATTTGACTTCACGAGAACAAAGTTCCTGAGGAACCATTTCACGTGGTTGCATAGTGGTCATGGTACTGGATTAGTAATCAGAAGGTCGCTGGTTTAAGCCCCACCACTGCCAGGCTGCCAATGTTGGGCCCCTGGGCCCCTGGTGGCCTAAGTTTGAACCTCTCTGTGTCTGTGAGTTGAGTGTGTGGTGATTTCTATAAAGGTGAATACAAATTTGCCTACATATTTAAAGTGGTTAAGGTACTGAACTAGTAATCAAAAGGTCGCTGGTTCAAGCCCCGCCTCTGCCAGGCTGCTGCTGTTGGGCCCCTGAGCAAGGCCCTTAACTTACTTGTTAAAAATGTATTCAGTCATAATTGTAAGACTGTTAAACTGTAAGTAAATAAATAATTAAATCTGACAGCGGTAGCTCAAGGGTTTAGGTACTGGACTGGTAATCAGAAGGTTGCTGCTTCAAGCCCCACCACCACCCTCCTGTTGCACCTGTTGGGCCCCCGAGGGACAAGGCCACAAATGTAAATCCAACATACTATATAAGGGCAACTGTAGCATAGCGGTTAAGATACTGGACTAGTAATCAGATGGTCGCTGGTTCAAGCCCCGCTACTGCCAGGCTGCCGCTGTTGGGCCCCTGAGCAAGGCCCCTCACTTGTTAAAAATGTATTCAGTCATTTAATTAGTTGTACTGTTTAACTGTAAGTAAATAAATCATTAAATTTGACAGCGGTAGCTCAACTAGTAATCAGAAGGTTGCTGCTTCAAGCCCCACCACCACCCTGTTGGGCCCCTGAAGGTCAAGGCCCTTAACCCGCAAATGCTCAAACTGGATAAAAGCATCCACTAAATGCCTAAATTGTAAATCAGATGTACTATATAAGGGCAGCTGTAGCCAAGCGGTTAAGATACTGGACTAGTAATCAGAAGGTCGCTGGTTCAAGCCCCACCACCACCCAGTTGGGCCCCTGAAGGTCAAGGCCCTTAACCCTCAAATGCTCAAACTGGATAAAAGTGTCCACTAAATACCACAAATGTAAATCAAACGTACTATATAAGGGCAGCTATAGTCCAGCGGTTAAGATACTGGACTGGTAATCAGATGGTCGCTGGTTCAAGCCCCGCTACTGCCAGGCTGCCGCTGTTGGGCCCCTGAGCAAGGCCCCTCACTTGTTAAAAATGTATTCAGTCATTTAATTAGTTGTACTGTTTAACTGTAAGTAAATAAATCATTAAATTTGACAGCGGTAGCTCAACTAGTAATCAGAAGGTTGCTGCTTCAAGCCCCACCACCACCCTGTTGGGCCCCTGAAGGTCAAGGCCCTTAACCCGCAAATGCTCAAACTGGATAAAAGCATCCACTAAATGCCTAAATTGTAAATCAGATGTACTATATAAGGGCAGCTGTAGCCAAGCGGTTAAGATACTGGACTAGTAATCAGAAGGTCGCTGGTTCAAGCCCCACCACCACCCAGTTGGGCCCCTGAAGGTCAAGGCCCTTAACCCTCAAATGCTCAAACTGGATAAAAGTGTCCACTAAATACCACAAATGTAAATCAAACGTACTATATAAGGGCAGCTATAGTCCAGCGGTTAAGATACTGGACTGGTAATCAGAAGGTTGCTGGTTCAAGCCCCGCTACTGCCAGGTTACTTGCCCTTGAGCGAGGCCCTTAACCCTCAATTTCTCACACAGTATACTGTCACAGTACTGTAAGTCGCTCTGGATAAAGCGTGACTCTCTCGCTCTCTCTCTTATCGTGGACAATAATCGCCGGAACATCGGCGCATCTTCGGCGGCTGCAGCTGGGTGAACTTGAAACGGTTGCCGGGACAACAAGTCACCGAATCCTTCAGCCTCCTCGTCCTCGAGCGATCAAAGACGCCAAACGAAGTGAGAGAGACGACGGCGGCGCGCCCACGCCACGCCAAAACAAAAACACCCGACACAAAACAACCCGAGAGGCAACAGAACAGATTCCTGAGGAACCATCTCACCTGGGTGCTGGACTAGTAATCAGTAGGTTGCCAGTTCAAGTCCCACCACTGTTGGACCCCTGAGCGAGGCCCTTAACCCTTATTTGCTTAGACTGTATAATGTCACAGTACTGTAAGCTGCTTTGGATGAAAGCGTCTAAATGCAGAAAAATAAAGAGCAGTGGTGGCTTAGTGTCTAGTGTACTGGATTAGTAATCAGTAGGTTGCTGGTTCAAGCCCCACTACTGCCAGGTTGCCACTGTTGGGCCCTTGAGCGTGGCCCCCAACCCTCAATTGCTTAGATTTAATAATGTCACAGTACTGTAAGCTGCTTTGGATGAAAGCGTCTAAATGCTGAGAAATAAAGAGCAGTGGTAGCTTAGTGTCTATTGAACTGGATTAGTAATCAGAAGGTTGCCGGTTCAAGTCCCACCACTGTTGGGCCCTTGAGCAAGGCCCTAAACCCTCAATTGCTTAGACTTAATAATAAAACGCTTTGGATAAAAGCGTTTGCTAAATGCAGAAAAATAAAGAGCAGTGGTAGCTTAGTGGCTAGTGTACTAGATTGGTAATCAGTAGGTTGCCGGTTCAAGCCCCACTACTGCCAGGTTGCCACTGTTGGACCCCTGAGCATGGCCCCCATCCCTCAATTGCTCAAATTGTGTGTAGTCACTTTAGAAAGTTATTGTAATTCGGTGGCTTGGTGGGTAGCACTGGCACCTCACAGTGAGAAGGACATGGGTTCGATTCCCCAGGGGGAGTCCTTTCTGTGTGGAGTTTTGTATGTTCTCCACATGTTTGTGTCAGTTTCCTCCCACTGTACAAAGACCTGCAGTCATTCACACCCCCACCAACGACATGATCAAAAGTATTCGGACACCACCAACTGCATGCTTGCACACACAATCACCTGTCTGAGCAAAAGTATTCACACCCCCACCAACTACATGACTAAAATAATTAGGACTTGCACACACACACACACACACACACACAGTCACCTGTCTGAACAAAAGTATTCACATCCCCACCAACAACACCCAACGACTAAAATAATTCGGACTTGCGTGCACACACACACACACACACACACACACACACACGAGCATGGCAGTGCACTCTCTCGCTCTCTCTCTCTGATCCCTCACCTCGATCTACTTCCCTTTTCTCTGTACACCAGCTCATCATGACGAGCCCTAAATGAAACCCTCAGCACCTCCTCTCACGTTCCACTTTAAGAACGAGGAGCGCTATTCCCATCACACACAGATGAGATGAGATGAGATAGGTGCGACTCGAAGCCTGCACGTATCTGGAAGTTTAAAATATAATCATTTATAAAAGGAAACAGCTTCTTCCTCTAAACCTCGAGCGCCAGTGCTAGTGCTGGAGCTCACTTCTCACTTTAATGTGACGTTAACAACAGACGGCTAATTAGAGCTGATCCAAACCACGTTTATTATTATTTTGATCATTTACTAAAATAAATGATTACTAGAGCCGCGTGTTCAGTTTTATATCTGTGTAAATGCAGCTACACTGGACTGGTTTCCTCCCAGCTTACAAAACATACTGAGCAACAGGTTAGTGTATCCACACCTCACACCAGTGTTTATACTGCTAAATAATAATAATAATAATAATAATAATAATAATAACAATAATAATAATAACAACAACAATAATAAATATATATAAATAATAATAATAATAATAATAATATAATAATAATAATATAATTATAATAATTATAATAATAATAATAATCATATTAGTGATTAATAATAATAATAATAATAATAATAATAATAATACTTAAAATATCCACCCAGCGCATCTAATAAGTGTTTTTACGCCATCATTCGTACCAGAACTGATGAAGTTCATCCAAATGTCTCGGATTTTTCATAACAATGAGATCAGGAATGTAATTTTAGGCTGATTTATTCCTCCTGAACCTGTTTAGTGTGTGTTGTGGATTACTGTACTGATGCAGCCTCGTGGTTGATGGTTTGAGCCTGGTCTGCTTTAATTATATACAGACACTCCTGACTTAACGACCTGCCTGTATAACAAGCGTGTGGACCCCCGAGCAGCTCTCTGATTGGTCGGTATTGTACGCTGGACCAAAACTTGAACCCAATCGTGGAAACGCCAGCGTGGCGTCTGTACGCCAAGCATCTCATCTCTCATCAGCGTTTCTCAGTCTCAGTCTTCACTACACTAGCGTCCGGCCAGACTCCCCAGGACCACGTTCCCTCTCTACATTTCTACTTTACTGTGTAATAAACCTCCTTTATACAGAATAATCAGTACAGTATACTGGGAGTACTGGTAAGGTGGGGGGGGGGGGCTCCTTGTTTATCCTGGTTATCGCTGCACTTAACGACCCGGTTGTGAGGAGTGTGTGTACGTATTTAAGCAGAGCGGGCGTGTCGGTGGGCGGAGACTCACCTGTAGGAGATGCGGGACTTTGGGAGCGCTGCCCGTTGTGTGTGTGGAGCGACAGGTCGACCTGCATTCTACTGATCTCCTTCCTGGGAGAGCGCTCGCCGTTACCTAAGAAACACACACACACACACACACACACACACACACACACACACACAGAAATTAGTGTTTAGGACATCGCCCTGCTCTGGAAAATGTACTGATCACAGATTTATTCATACACACACACACACACACACAAACATGCAAACACACACACACACACACACATATACACATGTAGACACATAGATACAAGCATACACATACACACACACACATGCATTCACACATACACACAGATGCATACAGACACACACAGACATATACACACGTACACACATAGATACATGCATACACACACACACAGATGCATACACACACACATATATACACAAACACACACACACACACATAAATACATGCATACACACATACACACTGATGCATACACACACATACATATATATATATATACATGCATACACACACATACATATACATACATGAATACACACACATAAACACACACACACAATAACGAGTGTTGAGGCCATGCTTGAGAGAACATACTGATCACCAATTTGTTCACACACACACGCATATACACACACACACACACACACACACACACACACACACAAGGCCTTCATGGACACATTGTATGTAGCGCTGTTGTACGCAGCAAGAGGACAGAAGGTCCTGGGTTTGATTCCCTTTCTGTGTGAAGTTTGCATGTTCTCCCCGTGTCTGTGTGGGTTTCCCTCTGGGAGCTCCGGTTTCCTCCCACAGTACAAAGATCTGCAGCTAGGACAACTGGTGTGTGTGTGAGTGTGTCATGTGATGGACTGGTGACCCGTCCAGAGTGGTTCCTGAATTTCACCCAGTGAATCAGATCCACCGTAACCCTAAATCGGACAAACTGGCCTGAACCGTGCTCAGGGGTTCATCAGGCTTCAACCAACACGCTTCTGATTACTAGTCCGGTACCTTAACCGCCGCCCTCATGCACTTGAGGTACAGACCTCACTTCAGCCCTGGTACCCTCGTCAGCCCGGGCGCTCTGAGTGGCGGGCGCGTGCCAGCGGGAGAGCTGGTTAACCTTTCAGCCACGCGCTCGGCATCGGGGTCGGGTTTCCATCGCTCTGCACCCGGGCTGAGTTTACAGGGGGGGGGGGAAGGTGAGCCTGTCCTGATCTGTGTTCCTGCAGAGCTGACTGGAGAAGTGCCGTCGCCTCACAGCGTGAAGGGTCTGTGTTCAGTTCCCAGGCCTTCTGGGTCCATTCTGTGTAGAGTTTTGCATGTTCTCCCTGGGGTCTGTGTGGGTTTCCTCTGGGCGCTCCGGTTTCCTCCCACAAGTACAAAGACGTGCAGTCAGTTAAACGGTGTGTGTGTGCGCAGGCACACTCAAAAATCTTCTAACGGACAAAAGTATCGGGACGCTCCTTCCATTATTGAATTCATGCGTTTCAGCCACAACAGTTGCTAACAGGTGTGATAAATGAATGATATTAAGGAAATTCTATTCTTCCAACTTTGCAGCAACAGTTTAGGGAAGGACCTTTCCAGTTCCAGCATGAGTGAGCTCTATAAAGACGTGAAGAAAAAGCTCCAGTGTCCTGCACAGAGCCCTTAGCTCAGCCCCACTCAACAGCTCTGGGATGAAGCGGAACACCGACTGACACACAACTGCTGGCATCTTTCGACTGGCGCCCGACCGGCTGATAGCACGTGAAGCATTTAGCATTCAGACTCTTTTATCCATAGTGACTTAGTATTGTGACCATATACAACATAAGCAATTGAGAATTAAGGACCATGCTCAGGAGTCCAACAGTGGCTGCATGCAATGGTGGGGCTTGAATACGTGACCTTAACCACTGACCTACCACTGAATGGTCACTAAAACAACAAAACCTGGAGCTCATAAAGGAGATGAAACTCCATCAAACCCATACAGAGCAGGAATGTGTATGCTCTCTGAACCTCCAGACTTAAAAAGACTTTTATTTTGGAGTGTTTTTAAATTATGACGAGTCAAAAACACACATAAAACAGACTGGACGTTTCAGGCTTGACCTTATAACCTGACTATTGCGGGTGACTTTTCTGTGCCCATATAAACAGGTCTAATCTGACCAAACATCATCCTGGAAAAGTGGTCTGTTTCCAAGATGTTGAGGGGTCAAGCGTAATCCAAGAGCAAGCTTTACGTGTCCATGAGCAGGTCGATGGGATGTGTAGGAGACCTCCGCTCGCTGTAAGGTGCCTGTTTTAAAGCAGGGGCTTCATTTTTCTTGAACTTTCAGTAATGAAAAGCTCGTCTGACTGCGGTCAGTGATCGAGCAGCTTCCAGTCCATGATGGTCATGTTTTAGCGGTACAGGAGATGGTTTACACCAGCAGCGATCACGCTGTGTGGACGTCATCATCAAACTCTAAACTACTATCAGGACAGACTCATGGAGCATGATCTAGCACTGTTTATAAAGACTAAACTACATATCTGTTATTATATAACACTATAACAGCTTAGTATATCACATATTACATATCTCATCTAAATATTTAAAGCTAGGATACTTCTTAAATATTTTATATGATACCACATTTTTATTCTATTTATTCAATTACACAGTGTGTACAACATTACTTGTGTACTTTATTTCTTTGTACTTCAATTATTTTTGCTTTAATGTACCTGGAGCTGCTGTAATAACTGACTTTCCCTCTGGGATTAATAAAGTTATCTGTCTGTCTGTCTGTCTGTCTGTCTGTCTGTCTGTCTGTCTGTCTGTCTGTCTATCTATCTATCTATCTATCTATCTATCTATCTATCTATCTATCTATCTATCTATCTATCTCTGTCTGTCTGTCTGTCTGTCTGTCTGTCTGTCTGTCTGTCTATCTATCTATCTAAAAGTGCATTGAACGACTCTTGTGTGCTTTGTGATGCGTGTTTTGCATCATACAGTCACAGAAAGAAAACAACATCAGCACAAATACCAAATTTGCCATGAAATCCTATTTTAAAGCCATTTCCATTAATATAGAGTCAAAATTCCTCTCTGTGGCTTCAGTGTCTGCTTTTCTTCAAGAGGATTCAGTCACTAACGGGTGAGAATGCCTGGCTCTTATTCAACATTCCAATTCATCCCGAATTTGTTCAGTGCGGCTGAAGTCACAGCTCTGCACCGGCCACCGG
The DNA here is from genome assembly GCF_030014385.1 of Trichomycterus rosablanca. NCBI lineage: Eukaryota > Metazoa > Chordata > Actinopteri > Siluriformes > Trichomycteridae > Trichomycterus > Trichomycterus rosablanca. The sequence continues at coordinate 39,583,492 of NC_085999.1, read as the reverse complement.
AGTTACTACAGGTAAAACTTATCAAACGTGTTGTTTTGGGTTTGGCTTTGTGCACGGGAGCGTCATTAAGGGCCTTCCTTAAACCGTTGCCAAAAAGTTTATTTCCTGAACGAAATCAAAGCACAAAATCTATTTCCTGTTCCTGAACTGATTTATTACACCTTTAAACAACGAGTGAGGCAGAAACTCACAAATCCACACATTAGAGGAGGTGTTCAAATACTTTTGGTCATAAAATGTGTCTCAAACAGCCTCCTTTAGAAGGATTCTTCAGGATTTTCATGCGTGCCTGTGGGAATTTACCCAACAGACATAAGATTAGTGATTAATAACGGCGTCTACATACTTTTGGTCAGGTGTGCCACTATCGTCATGACGGATCCTCTGGCTTTTAATCCCTGTCCTGTCAGTCAGAGACGGAGAGAGAAAGAGATCAGAACACACGGAGAGAGTCCCGGAGAGAGTCGATGACAGGTAGTCGCGGAGTCCGGCTCCGGTTACAGCGGCGGGGTCAAAGGAAATCTCAGGTGACCGTCGCTAACCTGGCAACGGGAAACAAGCGAGCGCTCCGATTTGAGTGACGGACGGAGAAGGGGAGAATTTTCCGTAACGGCTGGGTGGGTTAGACGCGGCCTCCCGCCACGTCCGGCCCTCGCCGGGTGGTGAAGCTTCATCTCCGCTCAAAATACAGCGGTACCGTGTAACCCAACGTCCTCTAAACTCAAAATCTTTCAAACTCGACGTGTTTGTGACCGCTGCCTTGTTCAGCGCTCTGCTTGAGCGGTAAAACCTCCTCAGCGTGTGAATCTGAGCTGAATCTGCATCAGTGTGGAATAAGGTGCAGATCCAGGGTTACAGCTCCACGTGTATCTGTGTTTATCTGGATTCTCCTCCCTGTTTCACTTTTAAACTTGTGTTACAGCTCCAGCTTCTGAGAAATGGTGAGAATCAGAATCAGCTTCTCCCAGAGTCTAAAACGCTTCTGGTTCAGAATAAAGCTTAACGTGGTTTAATGTAGTAAAAGAAGGAGACAGGAGCACTAAACTTCTCTTCATTATTACTGCTCATAAGTTCCTCCACTAATCACATTCCTCACTCGCTGTTTTACTACAGTAAATCACAAAACAAGTTTTGAGGTATTTTTATTTTTCCCATAAGGATGTTTGGAGAACCTGTTAATGCGTCCATGGTCCCGTGGAGCTGCAGATATTTTAGTCTCATGTAAAATAATGAGGTTGTTTTTGACACTTAAACACTGAAAATAACACAAATATAATATAAACACACTGAAATACAATTACTAACAGTTACACATCAATAAAAATACAATAAAAGCTGCACTTTAGTTTGACTTCTTTATTGTTTCCTGACGCTTCTTAATGGTGGAGACGCTTGATGTTGGAATATCGTATTCCCTTCAGCACCGGCGCATTCACATGAGAAGAGACAAAACCGCTTTTGCGCCGCTGTGCAGTTATTTCCTATAAAGTGTAACGGTGGCGCGCACGACTTAATGTGGAAAAAAACAGAAACGCCCAAAAAGCAGTTTTGTCACTTCTCGTGTGAATGCGCCGGTGCTGAAGGGAATACGGTATTCCAAGCATCTCCACCATTAAGAAGAGTCAGAAAACAATAAAGAAGTAAAACTAAAGTGCAGCTTTTATTGTATTTTTGTTGATGTGTAACTGTTAGTAATTGTATTTCAGTGTGTTTATATTATATTTGTGTTATTTTCAGTGTTTAAGTGTCAAAAACAACCTCATTATTTTACATGAGACTAAAATATCTGCAGCTCCACGGGACCATGGACGCATTAACAGGTTCTCCAAACATCCTTATGGGGGAAAATACCTCGAAACTCAACGTCTTTAAAACTCAACACCACTCCCAGAACCAGTTTTAAGGTAGCGCTGTATACAGAGAGAGAAAAGAAGAGAAAAAGGTCAGCCGTCTGATTTCAGGACAGAGATACGAGCTGAAACCACGGAGCAGAACTGATGTGCTGATATCCATCCAACACCGCGACTCTTATCGCCCCGACAGGCTCTGACACACTCGTCCCCCGAAAGCGTGCGGTTTTCACGGTTTTACTACTGTTCCATTTCAGTCGACAGCCCGGACTCGTTCACCCCCCCCCGCAGGCACCTATAGTATTAAAAAGGCGACCGGCTGCCCCCGTGCTGATGCGAGTCGAGAGTTTGTAGGAAAGCCCGATGGAGAGCGCAGGAGCGCGTGGGACTGCGCTGAGTCATAACCAGATCCCGCGCTGACTGAGAGCACAATGCCTGACTAAAAATAGAAGCACCGAGCGCTTTGTTCCACACTGGTTTCACACTGGAGTATTTTGGAGGACGATAAAACGCCTCCGACGCCCCGGAGTCGATATCGCAACCGGCTAATTCAATCAGCACTGAGTCAGAGATTCACCTGATGAACCACTGGTCAGAAAACGTTCAATAAAGGACTGAAAGTGTGTACACGGTCAGGTGTTCCAGCCACGCCCGCTCCTAACCTAACACACGTATAAAATCATTAAATCAGGTTTACTTCATAAACGAGGTGATTTCAGCTCCGTGGCCGCCGCCGTCTTTCCGGTTCCAGCGTGACTCTTCACCCGAGAACAAAACCACGTCCATAAAAACAGCCGTCAGACGAGTCCGACCAGTCGCGCGCGATCCTGGCCTCGGCCTCACTGAACACCTCTGGGCTGGCTGGGATGAATCGGAAGGCTGAACGTAAGCCAGGTTTTTCGGTTCTGCATCGGCGCCTTGTTATTTTAATCAGTTTATTTGTCACATGCAGGTCAGACACGGAGCAACCGGCAGTGAGATGGTTTTTATAACCACCGTCACATCAGTACCACAGAAAACGTAACGTACACAACAGACATAATTACACACACACATATTTATATATATATATATATATATATATATAAACAAAAATAAATAAAGATAAGAATAGATAAATAGAGAAGTGTGCAGTATGAGCCCATAAAGTGAATACAAGGTGCATAAAGTGCAAACTAGTGTTGTGCAATGTTAGTGAACTGTGACTACATGTATATATACATACATATACAGTATGTACACATACACACACGTATGCACACATGTACACATCTACAAACACCTACACACATACATGCACACATGTACACATCTACACACTCACACACACACACACATATGCACACATGTACACATCTACACACACCTACACACATACATGCACACATGTACACATCTACACACTCACACACACACACACACATATGCACACATGTACACATCTACACACACCTACACACATACATGCACACATGTACACATCTACACACTCACACACACATATATACTGTATATGCACATGTACACATCTACACACACACATATGCACACATATACACATCTACACACACACACACACATACATCCACATGAACATTTATGCCATTCAGCGGAAGCTTTTATTTAAAGTGACTGATTATTACGACTTAATACATTTTAAGCAATTGAGGGTTAAGGGCCTCACTCAGGGGCCCAACAGTGCCAACTTGGCAGTGGTGGAAAAGACTGGCAACCTTCTGAGTACTTTTCAGTACCTGAACCACTGAGCTATTACTGCCCTACATACATACATACTGTACGCTCATACACAAACAAACACAGTGTATATATACATATCAGCATGTATGCTTAATCTATATATATTCATCTTGTGTTGTACGTAATTACTATAGAAAAAAAAAAATCCTCAGTGTTTCGAAGGGCCTTGCTCAAGGGCCCAACAGTGCCAACCTGTACCTTAACTGCTGAGCTACCGCTGCCCCAACAGAGAGAAAAACGAGCCCATATTTAGGATGATCCTACACTGTCCTCCTAAACTTGTACAGATGGAGTTCCATACGGTCCGGACGACGTGCTCAGCTAAACGTCCGCCTTTAAGAGCACATCACACCACATCAAAGCGCAGAGTTTGCGCCGCGCCTTCGCATTTTCACACGTTTAATCCACGCCATGCAGCCTCGGACCTGAACGAGACCTATAGCAAATCTCACTTCCGCAACAGGACCCTCTAAACTACAGCACACTAACACTCCTGCTATAAAGAAATGCTTTTATTTTCCTCTCTCAGTGAGACGCTAAGGTGAGAGGAATGAGGAATCAGCTGCAGCACATCATTTGTTTTCCCTAAAAAATCAGATGTAAATCAGTCGCAGCTGCGCTGCTAAAGTTAGCGCCCAGCTCTTAGATTCTTCAACTGAAACAGCGGTCGGGCGTGTGGGTGGTGCAGCGGTGAAGTACGCTAGCACACTATTGCTGACATGTGGGGATTCAGGGTTTGAACCTTGGCAGTGCTATCGGCAGGTTGGACGTCTGTATGGACATGATTGGCACTTGATTTGTCAGTGCGCTCTCAGTGCAGGTCGCAAGCCCGGGTAGAAATAGGAGGGGTGCGCCAGGAAGGGCATCCGGGGTAAAAACTGCACCGTGTCTTATATGAGGACCAGATCTACTGTGGCGACCCTTCAACACGTCCTTGTGTTTATTTATGTGATGAGCTACAGCATTAGTACATTGAACACTCATATCAGATGCAATGACGGTGAATGAAGATGTTTACTTTTGTACTTCCGGCCCCTATTTATGTATTTGTACTATTTTATTTCTGCAGTTTCTTCCTTTTCTCCCAATTTAGTCATACCCAGTTCCTCTTCCTCTGCTGGAGACCCCGATGGTGTACGAGGAGGGTATATCCTCCTGACTTGCCCCCCCCTTAGACACGACTCCTTCTTATCCCCCCCCGTACTTTGGTGGATCGGCGCGAGAGGTCGGTCTCGCTCACGGAGAGTCACGCGCTGATCTCCACGTTCCTCCACCAGGATCCTGACACAGCGTCCAAGACCCCGCCCACGTTTTAGTCCCGTCTCTTCCCACCCGGCAGACTGTTTTTTGACTGTTTTTGTGAACTGGTTTGAAGATCACGACGTTATTACTTTTATTTCTCTTTGTTTACAGATGAAATGAAGTTTGCTGGAAGACGCTCAGAGTAACCTGGAGTGACGTGACGATTATTTTTGGCTTCAGGCCCATTTTAGGGGATTTTTTAGGGTGGGGCGGAGCAGCGATGACAGAGCGGAGAGATCAGCACAAGGGTTTCTGTACAGGATCCGTTCTCCCGAAATTGGTTGTGGCATGTTGTACACATACGAGTTTTCGAGTCGGGATCTGGTTTTTCCTGTCAGGCCTGGTGCCTTTGGATCAAAGTTCCACAAGCACAAACACCCTCCCACACCCTCCCACACACACACTCACACACACACACACTCTCACACACACGGCCTGGTGTGATTTAAAGCCTCGAAAGAGCGTCCGGGAGAACGAGGTAGAGCCAAACATATCCGGACGCCTGACTGCGAGCTCGTCGTTTCATTTTATAAACAAATGGTATTAAAATAGAGCCACCTTAGTGAGATCTTTCTTCTTAGAAGCTTCTCACCAGACTTTGAAGTGTGTCTGTGTATGGGAATTTGTGCCCAATGAGTCTAAAGACGCCAGCATTTGTGTGTCAGTCGGTGTTCCGGTTCATTCCAGAGCTGTTGAGTGGGATTGAGCTCGGGGCTCTGTGCAGCTTTTCTTCACGTCTTTTGGAACAGGAAAGGTAGATAGATAGACAGACAGACAGACAGACAGGTAGGGTAGGTAGGTAAGCAGACAGACAGACAGACAGACAGATAGGCAGGTGGGCGGACGGACGGACAGGTAGGTAGGCAGGCAGGCAGACAGACAGACAGACAGATAGGAAAGGGCCTTCCCTAAACTGTTGCTACCAAGTTGGAACCAAGCATGGAACAGTTTCCTTTATATCACTGATTTATTCCACCTGTTGTGGCTGAAGGCGTGTCCCAAAACTTCTAAAGCTTTCTATGGGTTTTGGAGTGTGTCTGTTGGTACTTGTGTCCATCCATCCTAAAGGTGTTCAACAGTACATCAGAGCAGACTGTGCACAGAGGTAAAGGCATGCCAAAATAGAAAAGGGCCTTCCCTAAACTTATTAAGACCAAGTTTACAAAGAAAAGTGCTGGTTCGATGCAAATCGTCTCACTTTGACCCGATAACGTCCAAATACTTCAGGGTTTTTCCTCTGGCAACGTCTTACTGATTAAAAAATGCAAAGTTTTTTCCAGACACAAAGAAAAAAACGTCGAATTACAGATAATTGGGTGTAAAATCACCCCTATGAGGGACACGCAGCACCTCCCGCTCCACCTCTCTTTAAAACACACCTGATTTGAATCTTAATCAAATCACCAGTCTCTTTTAATTAAAGCTATTTCAGGATCCTCCAGAGTTTCTTTACAGTCTGAATCCTTATTCCTTTCTAACATGCATCCTGATCAGAGCTGCAGTGGGTGCAGTCCCAGTTAGGTCCAGCTAGGTGTGAGGTAGACCGTCCAATACCCCCTTGATCTTGATCTGGTTCCATACAGGCTTCTTAGAACCTCGGCCCACGTTCCCGTTTGCACAGTTTTTAGAGGAACCAAGAATGAGGAGGTCATCAACACAACATACCACAGTACTAAGAATCTGGCGGAGCACGGAGATTAACTGCAGGAATTTGTGCTGCTGTTACAGATGTTCGTTTTCATCCAAAAAATAATCCCGGATGAACTATTGGGAATAAAAACTCTTAACACTTACGCCTACTGATCTTACTGAATGTTCAGAACCTTTTCATAACCTTTAAATAGATAGATAGACAGACAGACATACAGACAGACAGACAGACAGACTGAGAGACAAATAGACAGATAAATAAACAGACAGACAGATAGATAGATAGTCAGACAGATAGACAGATAGTAATAGGTAGGTAAGTAGATAGATAGACAGACAGACTGACGGATAGATAGATAGATAGATAGATAGATAGATAGATAGATAGATAGATAGATAGATAGATAGATAGATAGATAGAAAAACAGACAGACAGACAGAAAAACAGACAGACAGACAGAAAAACAGACAGACAGAGAGACAGACAGACAGACGGACAGGCACTTTATTTATCCTGAAGGAGAATATGCCGGGAGGTTTTAAACTAGGTTCATGAATTGGTTGAAAAGGTGAAGAACTAAACCAGGTTCTAAAGACCTGCATCACAGTGCTAAACAAAACTAAACGTCTCTAAAACACGAGTACACACTCCAAATCCATTCATAAAAGCTCATCCTGAACATCCAGTAAGCGGCAGTTTTCTTATTTGAAGGTCAAAGTCGTCCTACACGTTCCACATGTCAGCATCAGAAACTGAATCATATCTGCTTCTCTGTATTGTTCACTCCATGATGACTAAAGCGTGACGTGTTATACGTGCCATCGAGTCATTAGGGCCGAAACCCGGCGGCCGCGCGGCGTTAAAACCGGCACGACGGCAGCGCCGAACAAACAAAGCGCCAGGGTTCAAGGGTTAAGCCTGATTAAGCCTCAGGGAGTCATCGGGAGCCGGTGGCCCGTCCACATTTTTCTTCCTCTCAAGTTCCTAACACACCTGCACACCTGCGAGGGTTAATCAGGCGGTGCAGAATGTTACCTGTCAAGTGTGTTGGGATGTGGAATAAAAGACAAGAACGCAGACGCGTAGGACGGTCGGTCCAACCAACCCAGACACACACACACACACACACACACACACACACACACAAAACCTGCACCTTTATATCATAAAGCAACAATATGTTGCACAGAGGGGAGGGATCTCAATAGTTACGGTCTGAATTATACAGCTGTGAGAGTCCCGAACACACCGGGGTCCCGAAATCTGTCGTGTCTTTGTTTTAGGGAACAGGAGCTTCAACGAGTCGAACATTTTTCGAATTCCACGACGTGTTATCACGCAAACACAACTTATTCAACCAGTGACACGTACCTGAGCTGCTCAAAACACAGTAAATTATATATAACATGATTTTTCTTTACTTATTTAAGTATTATTTTACTAATTATTTGTGGATCTTTTACACTCTCTGAAACAGAAAGCTCGTCTTTATTTCTCGTTACATCAGAGTAAATCCTCCACAGAGGGATTTTATCAGCCTGTTCCATCTGAGTGAATCTGTGTGGGGAGGCGGGCAGCCAGAGGGGCGGTACCACCGAGCACCGGGTACTAAGCCCCTCATAGATAACAAACCCAAACCAGAGCCAACGAGCAGAACGATTAAATTTAGGAACCTTTTATATATAAATAAAGCCTAAAACTCCAAAAATAAACCCTATAAATAAAGCTTAAAACTTTAAAAATAAAGCTTATAAATAAAGCCTATAAATAAAGCCTAAAACTTTATAAATAAAGCCTAAAACTTTATAAATAAAGCCTAAAACTTTATAAATAAAGCCTAAAATTTATAAATAAAGCCTAAAATTTATAAATAAAGCCTAAAATTTATAAAAAAGCCTATAAATAAAGCCTAAAACTTTACGAATAAAGCCTATAAATAAAGTCTAAAACTTTATAAATAAAGCCTAAAACCCTATAAATAAAGTCTATCAATAAATCCTATAACTATATAAATAAAGCCTATAAATATATAAAGCCTATAAATAAAGCCTCTAAATAAAACCTATAGATATATAAATCCTATATATAAAGCCTATAAATAAAGCCTATAAATATATAAAGCCTATATATAAAGTATGTAAATAAAGACTATAAATATATAAAACCTATAAATAAAGCCTATATATATATAAACCCTATATATAAAGCCTATAAATAAAGTATAAAATCCTATAAATAAAGCCTATAAATATATAAATTCTATAAATAAAGCCTATAAATAAAGCATAAAATCCTATAAATAAAGCCTATAAATATATAAATTCTATAAATAAAGCCTATAAATAAAGCCTATAAATAAAGCCTATAAATATATAAATTCTATAAATAAAGCCTATAAATAAAGCATAAAGCCCTACAAATAAACCCTATATATACATTTGATAACTAAAGCCTATACATAAAGCCTATAAATAAACCTTATATATGAAGCCTATAAATAAATCCTAGAACTCTATAAATAAAGCCTTAAACCCTATAAATAAAGCTTAAAAATAAATACAATTAAAATAAAAACTATACAATATTACACTGATATAGTTTATTTATTACTTGCCTTTATTGTCATTGCACAGTGCACAACAAAAATTTTTGAGCATCTCCTTGACGGTACATGAATGTACACATATACACATGTATGTACAAATAAACATATACACATCTAGATACAAACATTAGTTTAGCAGAACGCTACAAACCTTGGTGGTGTAATAAGTCTAAATTAAAAGTCACGCTGAAAGTTGGCTATTTATTTATTATTTTTAAAATATTTTTATTTATTATTTAATTAATTTAATGTGAGATTTAATGCTGCACAATATATTAAATAATTATTTATTTTTATGCTTTATATGTATATTATATTAAATTATATTTAATGGTCTTTCAGAATAATAAAGACTTTCATTGTATTTCCTACAGAAATACTTGTCCTGTTTTAGATCACCTTATGATATATATATATATATAATTTATTTATTATTTATTATTCATCATTTACAGATTGTTTTTATTTAAATGCTCTATAAGTGAAACAGTTTTCAGCAGCAGGTCGAGAATCTCAGTGATTTTCTGATGTGAAACCACAGATTTTAGCTCATCGGCTCTGAAGACCCCCCACACAGACCAAACCCAAATAAAAGCATAACGGTGGGTCACACGACACGCCACGCCACATAAAAGTCATGGAGGTGAATTCTGGGACACACGGCGGACCCGTCTCACGAGTTATACATATATAATATAATATATAAGTGTAAAACTTACTGGCTAGATATTCATCGGTCGCCTCCATGTCCGTGTCGTGGAGGAAGAGCTGAGGAGGGAAGAAGAAACACGCTGTTAGAGATCAGAGCTGCTAACCATGTGTGAAGACGTTTTATATAAAAGATGAACGTTAATGTCCAGCCTCATTCACATCAATTATAATTAATAAAAATCATTACAGCTGCTGATCAGAAGCTTCCAGAACACAAAAATCAACACCGGATCTACACTGATCAGCTATAACATTAAAACCACCTCCTTGTTTCTACACTCTTTTATCATTTATCATTACACTCGTTTCTACACATTTTATCAGCTCCACTTACCATATAGAAGCACTTTGTAGTTCTACAATTACTGACTGTAGTCTATCGGTTTCTCTACATGCTTTGTTAGCCCCTTTCATGCTGTTCTTCAATGGTCAGGACCCCCACAGGACCACCACAGAGCAGGTATTATTTAGTGTGTGTTGTGCTGGTATGAGTGGATCAGACACAGCAGTGCTGCTGGAGGTTCTAAACACCTCACTGTCACTGCTGGACTGAGAATCGTCCACCAACCATAAATATCCAGCCAACAGTCCCCGTGGGCAGCGTCCTGTGACCACTGATGAAGGTCTAGAAGATGAGCGACTCAAACAGCAGCAACAGATGAGCGATCGTCTCTGACTTTACATCTACAAGGTGGACCGACTAGGTAGGAGTGTGTAATAGAGTGGACAGTGAGTGGACACGGTGTTTAAAAACTCCAGCAGCGCCGCTGTGTCTGATCCACTCATACCAGCACAACACACACTAACACACCACCACCATGTCAGTGTCACTGCAGTGCTGAGAATCATCCACCACCTAAATAATACCTGCTCTGTGGGGGTCCTGTGGGGGTCCTGACCATCGAAGAACAGGGTGAAAGCGGGTAACAAAGCATGTAGAGAAACAGATGGACTACAGTCAGTAATTGTAGAACTACAAAGTGCTTCTATATGGTAAGTGGAGCTGATAACATGGACAGTGAGTGTAGAAACAAGGAGGTGGTTTTAATGTTATGGCTGATCAGTGTATAAATATAAATATAAATCACACATTACAGGATCACTGCTGAGGTGTAGATCAGTTCTGGGGATTCAGAAATTTCTGGAATGAGTGTTTTTGTCTGGAATGAAAAAAACTGACCATACGTGAACTTAAAAACCTGAAATCGGTAGTGTATCTATCATCTCTGACCACTTAATTCTGGTCAGGGTCAAAAAATCAGAAACACCTATAAAAAATCAGATCACGTGAATTCCAGTCTCTCTGGATTTGACATGAGTGCTTATATTCTCTTGTCCTTTTTTATTAGACCCTATAAACTGTATATAGAACATATATATCTGTGAAAGTCTTTACATTAAACAACAATTCTAACCTGCTGTACAGGATTTAAGTACACAAGGACCAAAATATCAGAAACAGTTATAAAAACAAAGCTAAGATCTATAAACGTGAACATCGTGCTTCCATAGATTCCTCTACACGCTCGTAATTGTTGCTAGAATATAAACAAGCTGCTCAATCATTTATATTCGCTCATATTTGTATTTATTTATTGATCTGTATTACATACATTAATGTATATCCATGTACTGTACAGTATTACTGCATTAATCAATAATTAATGACGGTTTCTATCTACGGGCAGGTAGTGCCTTCAGAAATCAGAGCTGCTGATAAACTAGAAGTTCTTGATGTAAACGGCAGCACCGACACACACCTCACACACACCTTACACACACACACACACACACACGTTATACGCAAATAAATCAAGATCTAAACATTCACGCTGCAAATAAACACGTAAACAAAACAAGTGTCGTCCAAACTGGACCTGGATTCAGAATTAAAGATGTTTCTCTCAGAGAGTCTCAGAGACAGAACGAATAAAGAAGACTCGACTGGACGGAGCTTCGGAGCAACAAGCACAACGTTCACGAAAACACGTAATAGTTCCCTGACAGGAGCGCCATAAAGGATTTCACAGATGGAGTTGCAGGACGACCTGAATGCAGCAGGAACAACAGTGAGGGAAACACTGCACTGCAATCAACTCCTTTCTTATAACAGGATGTCCGTGGACAGCAGATCTGGTCCAACAGGACCAGACTTGGAACCTGGGCTTGGGACCTGCACTAAGAGCGCACTGACAAGCGCACCTCCCAATGACCAGGCTGTTTCCGCCACCCCAATTCCGGATATAAGCCAATAACGCCCGTGCAGACGCCTGAACCCTGGATCCACAAATCTCATCACTAGTGGACTAGCATACTTTATATCAGTATATATAGTATATAGTATAATGATTATATAATTATATGCAATGCTGATGTCGTTGGAGAGTTTATAACACCGCAGAGTCGGCAGATTTAGCAGAACTATGTTTATGATAATGAGGTTACAGACGCCACATACACACGTTACCAAACCCAACCAATAAAACACGTTTATATTCCAGCAGAGTTGGTTTATTAAATCCAAATCAAACCACTTTTCTATATGACTGCTTATATTACAGGCAAAATGTATACTTTCAATACATTCTCAACATCATTTTATGTCATTAGAATGTTATTACTAATATTAATATTTATTAATATCAATAACATCAAAGTTTCATATTAAGTTAGTTATAGTTAGTGATATTTCCTGTGTGTCCGGACTTGAGGGACACCCTGTGGTATTATATTAGCTCCAGTAAAGTACACACACACGGAGCCAAAATATTGTAGACACACTTTAATACATGATTCCCCTGGACTTCAGTCTATGAGGGACCGTGAAGGATCGTAGAAGAGCAGCGACACTGGTGGCACCTCAGGAAGAAACTGACATTTATAATTTTATACAAGATATTTTAATTGTTAATTGAAAGTTAATAATAATTTTTCATTTTTGGGAGAAGAGGGGGGGGGGGTTTAAAACCAGTGACAAGGGACCAGAATGGATTTAAACACAATCAATAAAATAATAGAAAATAGACTCCCATTAACAATACATAAATAATGGTTGGATATAATCAATACTGGATTAATACTGGATTAGGACCGGGTGTCAGGGTTCAGATTTCAGTATATATCAGTAGAAGATATAGAGCATTATAGAGAGGGGGCCAAAAAATATAGACACACTTTAATAGATGACCCCCCGAGCCCACCTTCTTTAGATTTAACACCCCTGCTGGACTTCTACCTATGACGGACCCTAAAGGACGTGGTGCAGTATAGAAGAGCAGCTATATCATTTAATTTTACAGTTTATTATCATCATTAAAGAGCAGCTACACAGCTACACATGCAGCACTTTAATGTTTGTATACTTATATACAGGTTTATACAAGTCTTTTATTTTATTTATTTGTTTTTGGTTGTCGATATGTACAACCCCAAATCAGAAAAAGTTGGGACTAATAAAAATAATATAATAAAAACACAGAGTTTCTTACATTGACTTTAATTTTATTTGATGTCAGACAGGATGAAGCTGAGATATTTCATCTTTTATCTGCTCAACTTCATTTCATTTATTAATAAACATCCATTCCTGCATTTCAGGCCTGCAACACATTCCAAAAAAAAGTTGGGACAGTAGAGCATTTACCACTGTGTAATAATGTCTTTCCTTTTCACCACTTAAAAGAGGTTTTGGCACCGAGGAGTTATTTAGTGTTTCAGCTTTTATTTTGTCTCGTTCTTCCTGCAAACACGTCTTAAGATGTGCAGCAGTACGGGGGGTCGTCGTCGTTTCAAAATTCTCCACACGTTCTCTATTAGGGACAGATCAGAACTGCAGGCAGGCCAGTCCAGTACCCGTACCGACTCTGTCTTTCCTAGACGCTGCTTATTATAATCACGTGTTGACATCACATCATTATTTAGTTTTTCACCTCATTACTAGCCCTAAATCGCACCCGTCCCAACTTATTTTGGAATGTGTTGCAGGTCTGAAATGCAGGAATGGATGTTTATTAATAAATGAAATGAAGTTGAGCAGATAAAAGATGAAATATCTCAGCTTCATCCTGTCTGACATCTAATAAAATCAGTCAATGTAAGAAACTCTGTGTTTTTATTTTATTTACATTTTCTATGCTGTCCCTTTATGAATTATATATCCTGTATAAATACATAAACTACAGCAATAGTGTTTGGCCGCCGAAATCTCAACACAGGGCTAACAAGACGATTTATTTAATATTTAATATATAAAAGATCAAGAATCAAGAACAAGCAGGTGAAAAGAATCTATAAATATATAAGATGCTGATATATATATATACAGTACGATTTGTGTGTATTAGACAGAAACTATGTCTGCTGAAGCGTGACGGACCGACTCACTCGCTGCTCTAAAATAATTTCTTGCCCTATAAATAGCAGAAAACTTTCTTTAACAGGGGAAAATTTACTTACAAGCGTTCACGCCTGTCACTGTTTTCACATTTTCACACTGTACAAACAGAAAACGCAGCAGACAGAAGTCACGCAAACACACACGAGCTGCGATGTTAACACCAGCATCAAGAGCAAGCTCAGAATCACGGGACTGAACCATGGAACTGATCGGGTTCTGGTTCCAGTTCTGGATCTGACTGACACCACAGAGACGGACCGGCCACTTCGATTAACAGAACTGACACCAACATTTCAGCTTCGTTTACTGTGTTTGATTAATATCATATATTTAATTTTATAAAGCCGCAGCAAAGCCATTATTACAATATAAAATATTTCACTATAGTAAAAATGCCCCCCCCCCTCGCCCCATCACCAAGTATACTGATATAAGAATAATAAATATTAAATATCACACTCACTAGTTTTGTTTAATGTTAGAATTGGATTTGATGTGCCACAGATGTTTTAGAATTTAGGACCCCCCACCCCTCCAAACCCTGTAGATTTGCCCCCTTCCCTCGGTGGGTAGCACCGTCGCCTCACAGCGAGAAGGTCCCGGGTTCGATCCCCAAGTGGGGCGGTCCGGGTCCTTTCTGCGTGGAGCTTGCATGTTCTCCCCGTGCCCGTGTCTGTGTGGGTTTCCTCCGGGCGCTCCGGTTTCCTCCCACAGTACAAAGACGTGTTCTTGTGTAATGAGCAGCTACCGATTCTGTCATGAATGGAACCAAAGTGTAAAACATGATGTTACAATCCTAATAAATAAATACATTAAATTCTAGAGTTTCTAGACATCACAGGTCATCAGAACCCCATTTTCAATCCTCCACTGACCACTTTGATATGAACACGTATAATTACGCTGCTTACAGTCATAAGATCAACATGCACACACACACACACACACACACCTTTAACCCAATTCTATTTAGGTTTTCTGAACAGCGAAGCCCCTAAATACGTTTTCAGATCGATTTTTTTGAAAATCCACCCACATCAGATCTTTCATTATTATGTAACACGCGCTGCAGACGGGGCGGCTGGTCTGGAATGAAAAACACACGCTGAACGTCTGCATTCATCAGATTTACATTTACGTTTAGCAGACGCTTTTATCCAAAGTGACTTACAGTACTTTGACAGTATATTGTATAAGTAATTGAGGGTTAAGGGCCTCGCTCAAGGGCCCATCAGTGAAACCTGGCAGTGGTGGGGCTAGAACCAGCGACCTTTGGATTACTAGTCCAGTACCTTAACCGCTAGGCCACTAACTTTTTTGCACACTATATGGACAAAAGTATTGGGACGCCCCCTTCTCATTTCTGAATTTATGTGTTTCAGCCACAACAGATCCATTATATAAAGGAAAATATAAGCTTTCTCTATATAGTTTGCAGCAACAGTTTATGGAAGGCCCTTTCCCGTACCAGCATGTGTGAGCTCTATAAAGAGGTAAAGAAAAACCGAGAAACTCCAGCGTCCTGCACAGAGCCCTGACCTCAGCCCCACTCAACAGCTCTGGTCTGGGATGAACTGGAACACCAACCAACATCAGTGACCAGCCATACACATGGCGTCATCTTTTCTACTACTGAATGGGCACAAATTCCCACACACAGACACACTCCAAAATCTTGTGAGAAGCTTCTTAGATGTTGTTCTAGCTGTAAAGATCACGCAGAGGTCACTGTATTTTAATACTGGTTGTTTTTGAGACTGGACATCCAGCAAGGTGTCCAAATTATTTTGATCACACCGTGAACACTCTACACAGCAACTAAAACAACATACATGATATAAACACAATAAAAACATTTAATTTCTTTATTCTAATCGAATATTTGTTGAACTGGACGTACATGCGCGTACGTACGTACGTGGACGTACATTTTATTTGCATTACAGGCGGCTATAAATCACGATACCACGGCAACGGAAAATCACTGTTTCTGATTGGCTGGCGGGGACGTATTATTAATAATCACTTGTAAACTTGTGTGATGTGTTTGACATTTCTGACGTAATAATAATACACGACTGTAGCGTTTACATTACACGCAGATTGACGTTATAGCTTCCTAACAACATATTCTAACATATTCAGGTAATAAAAGTACCTACAGAGTCTGAGGCAAGGGTTATAATAGCAACCCCATAAAGAACCATGTCTGGTTCCCTAAAGAACCCGTAAAAAGTGGCTCTTAAACTTATTTATTTATTTATTTATTTATTTGGGGGGTTAGAAAGAGGCCAAAGAGCAGCAAATAGAACTGATATAAATAAAAAAATAAATAAAAGAAGAACCAAGCAGGTTCCTAAACGGCATGAGCACTGAGTGTAGGAACCTCAGACCCCGGCTGTAACGTGATTTACGATTTACGTTCAGCATCTCTTTACCTCCTGTACCATGTCATTACGTACTACTGAATTAACCTTCACGACTAAATTAACTCTCTGTTTACTGGTTCAATCCAAACTACACTCAACTGGTGAATTTGCCTAGTACTGGGACCATCATGGATGTCTATTACAGTGTTGATTAAACTATTATGGTATAAAGGCATTATAGACTGTTCTAGGCATGTGTACAGTGTTAATTCACCCTTTACATGAGAATAAACTGTTTAATTTTATCTAGTTAAGTCTTGAATTAGATAAAAAATAAACTAGCACTGACTGCTACATCATTTATTTAACACCTACGACCCTGAGGAACGTTTACAGCGTTAAATAAAATCCATCACTATAAACAGAGCACTGTTTTATTCCAATACAATCAAATGTTTGGTTAAAATAATAATACAATAATTTATTTCTATGGTTTGTGTGAAGTTTTGCATTGCTGGATTCACGTTCACTTGTAAAACTTTTATGTTCAGTAATAATATAAACTTGAACCTTATTTAACACGGTTGGTTAAACAAGCCCATAGAGCTTTTAATTTCTATTCTAAATCAATCAGCTCACACGGTACAGAATAAAAAACCTGCTGTGCTGAAATAACTCCTACAATCATGAAGAAAGTGATGCTTTAATGAACTTTAGAACCTGTAGACCTGATCTACACTGTTCAAACAACTCAACCTATTAAATAAAGTCTCGCATGGCTAAACTGGGCCTACCGGAATGAACCAGGACTACACGATCCTACCCACACCTACACACAGACTCCCGAATTCAATTAACCCTTAAAGTTGTATAAGATCACTGAGGGTTTGATGCTCGCTTCATCCCTAATCTTCACTTTTCTGGCTCAGATATTAACACAGACGTGAAAAAGCAACTTCTAGTGTTGAATTACACCAGAAGTGATTAACGTTTGATTTTTAAAGGAATAGAAGTCATTACTTTAGTTTGCATTCATTCTGTATTCTGTATCCACTGCTGTATTAGAATCTACAATTCTGCTCAGCTAACAGTGAATTTTAGAGTTTTAGTGTCTATTATTAAGCATTAAACCTAATTCAGAACTTCTACTGCGGTTCACAATTATTAAATAATGAAATAATAGAATAAAATGTATTTATGTGTTCACAATTTCAACAGAATAATATCTATTCATGTTTGGAATTAATATTGTTATGCAAATTAGTGTCGCATTAATAAGTGCAGTGATAAATCAGCACCCTCAGCAATAAACAAACTCATAAAGTGTTCAATCATTATTTTATAATAATTATTATAATAATTATTTTAATTATAAGTGCGAAATAAAGCTTTTAAATCATTAAACACAGATCACGATACTAAATGATCGGCAGTGTTGTAGTAACTAAACTCCCTGTTAATCAAATTTATTATAATATTAAACATTAAAACTCACACTATTAAATGAACTTCTGCAGGACTGAATTAACCTCTTCTTTACTGGCTAACATTAGAGTTCAGTACTAAAAATCCAACTTTTAAATCATTAAATCGTGATAAAATGTTGATATTCGGTGATCCACGAACGCGTAAATCATTAAACAGACAGTGAATAATCCTCCACAGGGTTAAATCAACCAACCAGCTCACATTCAGTGGTGGATTAACCTGTAGTGCAACGATGATTTAATTCCAACATCCTGATTTACCATATAAAGAAAGCATTGTATACTGTGGAACAAGCTCTTGTACAATAAATCGAGGGTTAAATCGACGGAATTGGTGTTAAATACCTGTTTTATAGAGTTGTATTAGATGAACTTTAGTCCTGACTTAATTCTAATGTGCTAAATTCGCGTTTTAACCCCTTTGGTATTTGCTGGATTAACATATTTAGGACTGAACTAACACTCCCGACTGAGTTCGGTTCTAGTATTCAGTACTAAGTGTTGAATTGGGCTAAATCTAGATCTAGAAGAATCTAGAAGATCTGCGTGAATAGAAATAAATGATGTGTAGAATTGTTCAGACTGGATGGTATAAATTTAACTCATACATCAATTCTATAATGTTTATAGACTGATTTAATTAACATGATTGATCTAAACGTAGCACTGGTACCGTCAGTGCGCTAAAACACCTGCCGCACTACCCAGGCGCGCAAACCAACCAGGCGCTCACTGACTCCAACTGTCAGTAATGGTTTAACTTTATTTTAATGATATGCTCCTTTTTATGTCGTATTTGCTTTACATACCTGCCTGCAGTTTAACATAAATCCATGTTCCAGGTGTAATAATGCGTAACTAATGGATAACGCGTTCTAACAGAACCCAACCAGCAGGACACCAGCAGAACCAGTAAACAACACCAGTACCATGAAGCTTCAGATTCATAAACAACAGTGTCACCAGCACACCAATCAACATTTAACCCTTTGGTTGGTCTACATTCAGTGTGAAATGAAATGGCCATGAGTGGATCATCAGTAAATGTTTACCTTCACTCGTGTCCACCTGTGGAACTGGTTCTGGATAAAAGATCCCCACAGCACAACAGACCATCAACAAACTGGTGCTTTATCTCCGACCTGGTTCGGATCTTATGTGACTCGGGTGTCTCCGACGAGTCTGTGATCGGGACGCGATCATCAGGAGACCAGCTTCGGCCACAAGTGGAAAAAAAACTCAACTAAAGTTGCTAAAGGCGCAACAAGTGCAGGGTTGCCAGATTGGTGAAAGACACAGAGTTTGAGATGGGGCCACTTAATGCATCCTAAACCAACACAGCACTCATTTTAATGAATGTTTTCCACTGTATATCAGGTTCTAGATTTTTTTGGTGTTACTGCTAAATAAATAAATAAATAAAAAGTAGTTTTTATGTATTTTTATGTATTTGCTATTAATTTAAAACACTTTAAAAAGCCGTCATTACAAAGTGAGTCTGAACGTTTGAACCGTAGAACAAATAATACACGACCCCCCTCCCCACGTTCTCCTGATTTAAAACCCCCAGACTTATACCTATATGGGGGACTCTAAAGAATGTGGTGTATCGTAGAAGACTAGCTACAGAACACTGGCATAGTAATCAAATGGTTGCTGGTTTACAACCTGGCACCACCATGTTGCTTAATGCATCCTAAACCAACACGACTCATTTTAATGAATGTTTTCCACTGTATATGTGTTTATAAATCAGGTTCTAGATTTTATGGTGTTACTGCTAAATAAATAAATAAATACATAAAAGGTAGTTTTTTATGTATTTGCTATTAATTTAATTTAAAACACTTTAAAAAGTCGTCATTACAAAGTGTGTTCGAACGTTTGAACTGTAGAAATTTAACAGGTGATCCCCCATGTTCTCCTGATTTAACACCCCTGGATGTCTACCTACAGGGGACCCTAAGTGATGTGGTGTATCGTAGAAGACTAGCTACAGAACACTGGCATAGTAATCACATGGTTGCTGGTTTACAAGCTGGCACCACCATGTTGCTAATGTTGGACCCCTGAGCAAGGCTCGGTTAAAGACACGGAGTTTGAGATGGGGCCACTTAATGCATCCTAAACCAACACAGCACTCATTTTAATGAATGTTTTCCACTGTATATGTGTTTATAAATCAGGTTCTAGATTTTATAGTGTTACTGCTAAATAAATAAATTAATAAATAAAAGGTAGTTTTTAATGTATTTGTTATTAATTTAAAACACTTTAAAAAGTCGTCATTACAAAGTGAGTCTGAACGTTTGAACTGTAGACATTTAATAGACGATCCCTCATGTTCTCCCGAAGACGTCTACCTACAGGGGACCCTAAAGAATGTGGTGTATCGTAGAAGACTAGCTACAGAACACTGGCATAGTAATCACATGGTTGCTGGTTTACAACTTGGCACCACCATGTTGCTAATGTTGGACCCCTGAGCAAGGCTTTTAACTCTCAGTTACTCAAAGTGTAATTCGAAAGTCTCTTTGGATAGAAGTGTGTGTTCTGCCAAATGCTGCAATTATAAACATCTATATAAACATCTACACATCCCATCAGCACATGATGCTTCTTTTAAATTAAATGCACCTTAATCAGGTGTGTCCAGACCTTTCATTAGTACTGTATGTTGTATTATCACATAATATAGATAACACACATTATTGCTCTGATGTCCAGTTCCGATGCCCGTGAGCCTATTGTAGGCACTTTGACACTATTAAAGCTCCACAGTAGATCTTCTGTTGGTCCGTACCAGACTCTGCAAGTCCATTCCCATCCACCACTGTTGCCTGTGACACCCCTGGCTGTTTGGGTAATACCTCAACAAACTCAGGTCTTCATATCTGATTATATGTTCTGCATTCACATGTGAACTATGAGGAACCTCCATCAGCCCATGCACATGCACATCTTGCTCATTTGAGAAAAAAGAGTGGTTTTAATGTTTTGGCCCATCAGTGTATGCACAACTGGGGCATTTTTTATGGTGATGTCGAAGTACCTGGAGAAAACCCACACTCTTCACACACAGCGACCAGATATGAGGATGAAACCCAAGACTACAGGACTCATGATGGTCTCTCTTTTGCACTCTCACGTATACAACAGGAGGCAAAGATAAGACTCAAGGATGAGACTCAAGGTATAACCTAAACTTCTGTTCAAAGGAACTAACATAAATATACTGTATTATGATTTAACCAGCTTAACCAGTTTAGATCAGGGGTGTCCAAATTATGATTTGCAGGTCATTTGCAAGGAAATTAAGCAGGTTTTTTAAAGAACAGTTTGACCTTTGGGTGGCGCTCTCACATAAAAAAAAGCTCTCCCCGGCTTCTTTCCCCGACTCCAAACATTAACGTCACACCTACATTAACGTCTTCAGTTTTTGGATAAACGCGGCGTGGAAGTGGAATTGTTAGTAATCAGGAGCTCTGTTATATTTTTATTTCTTTTATTACTGAAGACTCTGTTACGACAGCATAAAGAAAAATATTTTTTAAGTTTCGATTTTGAGAATAAAGTCAAAATATTACGAGATTAAAGTTGAAATAATTACGAGATTAAAGTTTAAATAATTACAAGATTAAAGTCAAAATAATTACGAGATTAAAGTCGAAATAATTACGAAAATAAAGTCGAAATAATTACGAGATTAAAGTCGAAATAATTACGAGATTAAAGTCGAAATAATTACGAGATTAAAGTTGAAATATTACGGCTATAGCGCCTCCTTGTGTTAAAATAAGGGATGTTCATGATTTGTTATACTTTTGTATCGGTTTCACAAATAAAGAAATCCTTGATCTCCTGCACATCAGCACCAGCGTGTTATTAGTATAAGGAGCTGAAACAGCTTTGCAATAAACTGGGTTTATTTAGAAGAACGTGCAGCACCGGTGCGCTCGGCGTCTGCGTCGTCAGCAGTACTTCAACCGAGGCCCCAACGCCTCATGGACTCGTACGATAAACTAAAGCCGTACGGTATCGCTATAAATGGTTGCATTGACGGGTTTAGTCATCATGTCATGTAGATGGAAGATACAATACAAACAACCACCCAAAAATAATCACGGGTTACTGGATAACCACAGTAACACACATTATAAACTGCACTCGGCGCTTGCACCGATCCAGGTACTGAGACCTGAGCTTCTCTAAACTGACAAGCCCACGACGGCTGCTCACACTCTGTCCATTATATTTTTATTTTATTCTCATAATGTTTTCGACTTTAATCTTGAAATAATTTCGACTTTATTCTCATAATATTTTGACTTTATTCTCATAATATTTTGACTTTATTCTCATAATATTTTGACTTTATTCTCATAATATTCTGACTGTATTCTCATAATCATTTCAACTTTAATCTTGAAAAAATGTTGAGTGTATTCTCATAATAATTTGACTTTATTCCCAAAATATTGGCCCTAATATTGGCCGTGGTTGTGGATTCTTTTTACTGCATCTGAACCTAAACAAGAAAAAGACATCATCAGGGGGATTTTCACCCAATCTGGCAACGTGCGCACTTCCTTCTTGCGCCTGTCAAACTTTTCCGCTTTTCAGTTTCTCCGCACCTGCCGCAGCTTTTATTTTCCTCTGATAATTTCTTACTCATTTCACCACAAAACATCTGTATGAGTTTATAAACAGCAGCACAGAGGTTTTATTTCCTCGCTCTGTGTAGCTCTGAGCTTCAGCTTTTAAACTGAAATGAAAGAGAAAGAACTGAGAGAGAGAGAGAGAGAGAGAGAGAGAGAGAGGAGGCTGAACTGGACGCACCGGTTCCTGAGGGAATGGGTCATGACTAAGGAAACAGGAACGGTGGCTTTTACACTGGAACTCTGGATCACAGCCTCAAATTCTGAGCTGTGATTCAACCGAACAGTAGTTTAAACAGAGGAAAATAAAATAAAAACCACATTTTTACTGAGATGTTTTTGAGGGGCTCAACCACCCCATCATTCTGTTGATGCATGCTCAATAATCCAGGTACACAAATCCACAAAGTTGACCAGACTGAAGAAGTCATTCGGATTGAGTGACGAAACGTATCTCTACAACAAACTTGTGTCCAGATGAACTGATTCAACTTTGTGCACCCTATCATTCATTATTTTATTCAGTTTAATAACCTCTTCATCCTGCTCAGGGTCACACACTGATAACACTAGCAAGTGAATGCAGTTTAGAGTAGCCATTCCACCCTCTGCATGATTTTGGGAGAGGGGGAAGCCATAGCACTTAAAAGGAAATCCGATAAGAGGATAAGAGACCAGGATCAAACCCAGATCCTCAAGACCCATGCACGTTGCCCAGAGACTCTGGAACGCATTACCATAACTCTCACTGTGTTTCCTCTCCCATACCAAATTATATATGTGTGTGAGTGTGTGTGATTATTTATTATTATTATTATTATTATTATTATAATTAAAGTATTTTTTTGTAATACATTGTTTTTTTTATTTTGCTCCTCACAATAATTGCAAGACAGTTTGGACTGCAGACAGGCCAGTGCAACATCTGCACTCTTATAATACACCGTTTGGCATTTAGCAGATGCTTTTATCCACACCTTCTTACAACTATAAGAAACTGAAGGTTAAGAGGACCAGCAGTGGCCGGTAGTAAAGGTTAAGGGGCCCAGCAGAAGGGTCAGGGGCCCAGCAGTGGCTGATGGTAGGAGTTAAGGGGCCCAGCAGAAGGTTAAGGGGACCAGCAGTGGCCAGTAGTTAAAATTAGGGGTCCAGCTGAAGGCTCAGGGGCCCAGTAGTGGCTGGTGGTAAAGGTTTAGGGGTCCAGCTGAAGGTTACGGGGACCAGCAGTGGCCAGTAGTTAAAATTAGGGGTCCAGCTGAAGGCTCAGGGGACCAGCAGTGGCTTGTAGTGAAGGTTAAGGGGCCCAGCTGAAGGTTAAGGGGCCCAGCAGTGGCCGATGGTAAGAGTTAAGGGGCCCAGCAGAAGGCTCAGGGGCCCAGCAGTGACTGGTAGTGAAGGTTAAGGGGCCCAGCTGAGGTTTAAGGGACCCAGCAGAAGGCTCAGGTGAAGCTTTAACCAGCAACCTTCTGATTACCATCACTAGTCCAGTACTCTAACCACTGAGTTATCACCACCCACACAACAAACCAAACTGCTGTAACATGAACAAAATGGGCTTGGCTGGCACTGCCTTGCCAAAACCAGGAGGGGTGTCCCTAAAAAGGTGCTGTTTAGATCTTAGATGAGCTTCAGCCTCATGTTGTTGAGCTCTGGTTCCTCTCTGCACAGTAGAGTTTAAACGTGCACTCAGACGTGTAGACGTGTTTACTGCAGGTCCTGTCCAAATGATTCCCGAACCCGGTCAAACCCGTTACAGAAGCATGTGGGCTTTTATTGCAGCGCCGCCTGAGAGATCAAAGTTTACGAACACTCGGTATTGCTTTTCGCCGTTTCCCTTGAACCCCCTGCAGAGTGATTCAGAGAAGCTCCAGGCTGAAAGGCTGCAGGCTGAAACCAGCATCAGAGGAATAAAAAAAAGGTAAAATGATATCTGGTCTGATGAGTCTCCATTTCTGCTGCAACATGCACAGAGTTGGTGCAGAATTTGGCATGGAATAAACCTCTGGCTGCCTACGACAGCGTATTAGGGCCACTTTAGAGAAAAAAATGGTTCTCCTGATTTAAAACCCCCAGACTTATACCTATATGGGGGACTCTAAAGAATGTGGTGTATCGTAGAAGACTAGCTACAGAACACTGGCATAGTAATCAAATGGTTGCTGGTTTACAACCTGGCACCACCATGTTGCTTAATGCATCCTAAACCAACACGACTCATTTTAATGAATGTTTTCCACTGTATATGTGTTTATAAATCAGGTTCTAGATTTTATGGTGTTACTGCTAAATAAATAAATAAATACATAAAAGGTAGTTTTTTATGTATTTGCTATTAATTTAATTTAAAACACTTTAAAAAGTCGTCATTACAAAGTGTGTTCGAACGTTTGAACTGTAGAAATTTAACAGGTGATCCCCCATGTTCTCCTGATTTAACACCCCTGGATGTCTACCTACAGGGGACCCTAAGTGATGTGGTGTATCGTAGAAGACTAGCTACAGAACACTGGCATAGTAATCACATGGTTGCTGGTTTACAAGCTGGCACCACCATGTTGCTAATGTTGGACCCCTGAGCAAGGCTCGGTTAAAGACACGGAGTTTGAGATGGGGCCACTTAATGCATCCTAAACCAACACAGCACTCATTTTAATGAATGTTTTCCACTGTATATGTGTTTATAAATCAGGTTCTAGATTTTATAGTGTTACTGCTAAATAAATAAATTAATAAATAAAAGGTAGTTTTTTATGTATTTGTTATTAATTTAAAACACTTTAAAAAGTCGTCATTACAAAGTGAGTCTGAACGTTTGAACTGTAGACATTTAATAGACGATCCCTCATGTTCTCCCGAAGACGTCTACCTACAGGGGACCCTAAAGAATGTGGTGTATCGTAGAAGACTAGCTACAGAACACTGGCATAGTAATCACATGGTTGCTGGTTTACAACTTGGCACCACCATGTTGCTAATGTTGGACCCCTGAGCAAGGCTTTTAACTCTCAGTTACTCAAAGTGTAATTCGAAAGTCTCTTTGGATAGAAGTGTGTGTTCTGCCAAATGCTGCAATTATAAACATCTATATAAACATCTACACACAGCGTACGACAGCGTATTAGGGCCACTTTGGAGAAAAAAAATTTAAAGTTTTGATTTTGAGAATAAAGTCGAAATATTACGAGATTAAAGTCAAAATATAATGAGAATAAAGTCAAAATATTACAAGATTAAAGTCAAAATAATTACGTGATTAAAGACTAAATAATTATGAGATTCAAGTCGAAAAAATTACGAAATTAAAGTCGAAATATTACGAGATTAAAGTCGAAATAATTATGAGATTAAAGTCGAAATAATTACAAAATTAAAGTTGAAATAATTATGAGATGAAGGTCGAAATATTACGAGATTAAAGTTGAAATAATTACGAGATTAAAGTTGAAATAATTACGAGAATAAAATCGAAATATCACGAGATTAAAGTCGAAATATTACGAGAATAAAGTCGAAATATTACGAGATTAAAGTCAAAATAATTACGAGATTAAAGTCGAAATAATTGAGATAAAAGTTAAAACAATTACAAGATTAAAGTCAAAATAGTTACGAAATTAAAGTTGAAATAATTACTAGATTAAAGTCGAAATAATTACGAGATTAAAGTCAAAATATAATGAGAATAAAGTCGAAATATTACAAGATTAAAGTCGAAATATAATGAGAATAAAGTCAAAATATTACGAGATTAAAGTCAAAATAATTACAAGATTAAAGTCGAAATAATTACGAGATTAAAGTCAAAATATAATGAGAATAAAGTCAAAATATTACAAGATTAAAGTCAAAATATTACGAGAATAAAGTCGAAATAATTACGAGATTAAAGTCAAAATATAATGAGAATAAAGTCAAAATATTACAAGATTAAAGTCAAAATATTACGAGATTAAAGTCGAAATATTACGAGAATAAAGTCAAAATAATTACGAGATTAAAGTCGAAATAATTGTGAAATTAAAGTCAAAGTAATTATGAGATTAAAGTCGAAATAATTACGAGATTAAAGTCAAAATAATTACGAGATTAAAGTCAAAATAATTACGAAATTAAAGTTGAAATAATTACGAGATTAAATTCGAAATAATTATGAGATTAAAGTCAAAATATAATGAGAATAAAGTCGAAATATTACAAGATTAAAGTCGAAATATAATGAGAATAAAGTCAAAATATTACAAGATTAAAGTCGAAATAATTACAAGATTAAAGTCAAAATATTACGAGATTAAAGTCAAAATATAATGAGAATAAAGTCAAAATATTACAAGATTAAAGTCGAAATATTACGAGATTAAAGTCGAAATATTACGAGAATAAAGTCTAAATAATTACGAGATTAAAGTCAAAATAATTGTGAAATTAAAGTCAAAATAATTATGATATTAAAGTCGAAATAATTACGAGATTAAAGTCAAAATAATTACGAGATTAAAGTCAAAATATTTACAAGATTAAAGTCGAAATAATCCAAGATTAAAGTTGAAATAATTATGAGATTAAAGTTACAACTTTGCAATAAACTGGGTTTATTTAGAAGAACGTCGCCACCGTCAGCAGTACTTCAACCGAGTCTTATGGACTCGTACGATAAACTAAAGCCGTACGGTATCGCTATAAACGGTTGCATTGACGGGTTTAGTCGTCATGTCATGTGGGTGGAAGGTACAATACAAACAACCACCCAAAAATAAATATAAACTTTATAAACTGCACTCGGCGCTTGCACCGATCCAGGTACTGAGACCTGAGCTTCTACGACGGCTGCTCACACTCTGTCCATTATATTTCTATTTTATTCTCATAATGTTTTGACTTAAATCTTGAAATAATTTCGACTTTATTCTCATAATATTTTGACTTTATTCTCGAAATTAAAACGTACTTACAGTGGCCCTAGTACGTCGTCGTAGGGTTTCCTAATACTTTTGCACATTAATATAATGACGTAGTCTAAGTGTCTTTGCAGACAATGTGCATTTCTTTATGGCCACAAGTGACCTTATAATGATCTTATATTATGGACTTCTTCCAGCATGAGAGTGCACCGTCACACAGCTCAATCTTACTGGTTCCTTAAACTGGTTCCATGAACATTAACATTAAGTTTATTGTTCTTTAATGACCTCTCCATTCATCAAATCTACATCTACTACATCTGCAGTGCTTCTAGGATGCTTCTAGATAATTATTCTTATGTTATGTTGTTCTGCTGCAGGATCTGGCAACCTTGACCGTCTGACTGGCTTCACAAAAACACCAAAACACTTTCAGAAGGAACCTTCTGCCCTCTGTGGTCAAACTGAACCTTGGTGATATTTGGACGTTTCAGCAAGACAACAATCTCAAACACACTTCCAATTCAACCAAAGCTTGGTGAAGGAATCAGTCCTGGAACATCCTGGAGTGAATTTTGAAGAAAAATCATTGTTGAAGCATGAAAGCCATCAAACATCAATGAGCTGGAGAGGAACGTGTGAAGATTCCACAACAGAGGCGTCAGAAGCTCGGTAGCACGTATCAAAATCACTCATTAATGATCAATCAATCATTAAAGGTTCTCAAGGTAAAAGAACGTTCCACCAAGTACTGAGACAGGGGGAGTAGATGTTCTTCAAAAGCATTAGAGAAAAGATCTGGACTGAAGTTCTCAAAAATGCTCGCATGTATCAATAAATATTCTAAGATTTATTATTATTTGATTTATTTTATTTGATAGTTTATTATATTGGAAGATTAATATGAACTACATAAGTGTATCTTATTAATATATTTTGTCTCCACTCATAACCTCATAACGTGGGGACAGTTGTAGCCTAGTGGTGAAGGTACTGGACTAGTAATCCAAAAGGTTGCTGGTTCAAGCCCCACCACTGCCAGGTTGCCATGGTTGGGCCCTTGAGCATGGCCCTTAACCTTCAATTGCTTAGACAATATACTGTCACAGTTCTGTTAGTTGCTTTGGATAAAAGGCATCTGCTAAATGCATAAATGACCTTATTGTAATATTTTCAGTTCTATTTAAATATTTAGCTTAAAGCTTTTTATTAATTAAAATATTATAAAGGTTTTGATAAATTAAAGTTTTCCTGCAAACAGCTTAAATTGTTCAATACAAAAGTTCTAGAGATGAACCACAGCCTGACAGCACTGGGTCACAATTACACACAATGAAAATCTGACGACCATAGCAGAAAATAAATAGATAAATAAATAAATAAATAATACCTAAATAAATAAAAAATAAAAATAAATAACTAAAAATAAATAAATAATACATAAATAAATACAAATAAATAAATAATAAATAAATAAATAATGCATAAACAAATAAATAATACATAAATAAATAAAAAATAAAAATAAATAACTAAAAATAAATAACTAAAAATAAATAAATAAATAATACATAAATAAATAAAAAATAAAAATAAATATATACAGACAAACTGTGTCCATAATAAATTAAGTATTAAATCATATTAACATTTTACATTTAATTTGAATAATTGATTAATTTATTATAACCAGTATAGATAAAATAATAATAATAATAATAATTTATCATAATCAATATGTTATCAATAATTATAAATAAAGTAAATAAAGTATCTATCTATCTAATTATTATTATTATTATTATTATTATTATAGAATATTTTTATTATAGAAGGGCAGGTGTAGCCTAGAGGTTAAGATACTGGCCTTGTAAGCAGAAGGTCGCTGGTTCAAGCCCCACCACTGCCAGGTTGCCACTGTTGGGCCCTTGAGCAAGGCCCTTAACCCTCAGTTGCTTAAACTGTATACTGTAAGTCGCTTTGGATAAAAGCATGTGCTAAATGCAGTAAATGTAATTATTATCTTTATTTATTTAAATGTATGTAATATATTTATATAGACATTACTAAAATATTAACTGAGTTAACCCCCCAACTCCTCACCCCCCCTGCAGTGCTCCGATTGCAACAGGTGATCTGATACGAAGTCTACCCGGGTTGCCAAAGCACAACGTCAAATCCTGCAAGGTTGCCAGATTGTTTCGCTGACTTTTCGAGCCTGAATCGGAATTACTCCAATATACTACATCAGACTTTCTCAAAATCATTCACGGATCAAATCACGACCAAAAACAAAACAAAAAAAGAGCAGATACTGATACAGGAAAAATACACTAGTTCCACAAGAAATATCAATCTGGCAACCGCAGGCTGGTCTGCACAGTGATGATGGGCGCTGTAATAAACGCTGCAGATTCAG
Source organism: Trichomycterus rosablanca (assembly GCF_030014385.1). NCBI lineage: Eukaryota > Metazoa > Chordata > Actinopteri > Siluriformes > Trichomycteridae > Trichomycterus > Trichomycterus rosablanca. The sequence goes on along the minus strand of NC_085999.1, from coordinate 39,553,388 downwards.
AACAGAAGAAAATCTAAATCTAAATAATCATCTTTAATTAATGATCCTCTTACCTTAGTGATGCGGGGTGAGGGTCCGGACCATCTCCCACCTCAGTGTGAAACACACACACACACACACTGATAATAATGAGATAAAAGAGAGTGTGTACGGAGCCGCACAAACCCGGAGAAACACATCCAACAGGCTGCTGCACAGGGACAGGGTTGCCAGATCAGTAGTTTATACACTAATTAAAATGTATTAGCATTGCTATTTGCCATTAAACCCTTCAGTCACCTGAATAGTCTGAGTGGGGGGCAGCAGGGGGTCATGGACAGGGCGTCAATCCATCTCACATTTCACAGCAGCCAGGAAATTTAATTTGTTTTTGGGAGGTGAGAGGAAACCAGGGTACCCAGAAGAAACCTACACGACTAAATGAACTCTATACAGACAGCGACCAGAGGTGGAGAACATACCAAAATACTCAGGAATCCGTGGAACCATACAGCTGTGCAGCACCCTATACACCGATCAGCCATAACATTAAAACCACCTCCTTGTTTCTACACTCACTGTCCATTTTATCAGCTCCACTTACCATATAGAAGCACTTTGTAGTTCTACAATTACTGACTGTAGTCCATCTGTTTCTCTACATGCTTTGTTAGCTCCTTTCATGCTGTTCTTCAATGGTCAGGACCCCCACAGGACCACCACAGAGCAGGTATTATTTAGGTGGTGGATGATTCTCAGCACTGCAGTGACACTGACATGGTGGTGGTGTGTTAGTGTGTGTTGTGCTGGTATGAGTGGATCAGACACAGCAGCGCTGCTGGAGGTTTTAAATACCGTGTCCACTCACTGTCCACTCTATTAGACACTCCTACCTAGTCGGTCCACCTTGTAGATGTAAAGTTAGAGACGATCGCTCATCTATTGCTGCTGTTTGAGTCGCTCATCTTCTAGACCTTCATCAGTGGTCACAGGACGCTGCCCACGGGGTGCTGTCGGCTGAATATTTTTGGTTGGTGGACTATTCTCAGTCCAGCAGTGACAGTGAGGTGTTTAAAAACTCCAGCAGCGCTGCTGTGTCTGATCCACTCATACCAGCACAACACACACTAACACACCACCACCATGTCAATGTCACTGCAGTGCTGAGAATCATCCACCACCTAAATAATACCTGCTCTGTGGGGGTCCTGTGGGGGTCCTGACCATTGAAGAACAGCATGAAAGTGGGTAACAAAACATGCAGACAAACAGATGGACTACAGTCAGTAATTGTAGAACTACAAAGTGCTTCTATATGGTAAGTGGAGCTGATAAAATGGACAGTGAGAGTAGAAACAAGGAGGTGGTTTTAATGTTATGGCTGATCGGTGTGTAGATATATATACAGAGCTGTGAAAAAGTATTTGCCCCCACCTGTTTACTTCTATATTTTATTAATTTGTGTTTCAGCCATAACGATTGCTAACAGTTGTCATAAATCAGTGATATAAAATAAATAATATATGTTTAACTTGGCAGCAACAGTTTAGGGAAGGTCCTTACCTTTTCCAGCATGAGCGAGCTCTATAAAGACATGAAGTAAAGCTCGGTTTAACAACCAAGAAACTCCAGTGTCCTGCACAGAGCCCTGAGCTCAGCCCCCCTCAACAGCTCTAGGATGAATCGGAACATCAACATGACTAAACGGGCACAAATTCCCACACACAGACACATTTCAAAGTCTTGTGAGAAGCTACTCAGAAGAGTGGCTGCTGTTCTAGATGGAAAGATCATACAGAGGTCGCTCTGTTTTGAAATAGGATGTCCGACAAGCTCATAGTCAGGTGTCCAAATACTTTTGGTCATATAGTGTATGTTTTGAAGAAGAAAAAGAGCGTTTACTGTGACGCCAAACAATTTTAAACTACATAATAATACAATACAATAATATATTAATATATTTAGGACAAAAAAGCTTAAAGATTATGATCCTGTAACATTTTAATACATTTATTATGATAATTAATGACTTTCTGAGCACCATTATGAAGATGTAAATAACTCAGACAAGGTTTTTTCTTGAAAAAGTGATAAAACGTGGTTCTCAGGCTCAGACGGTCGAGTACGACGGTGTGTAATTCCTAAACATCTTCTGTTTTGTGTAAGTGAAACCTCATCATGTGTGTGATGGCTCACATTCACACACTGTACAGTAACATGTGAGAGCTCTGACCTTTGTGATTAAAGCTCCTCACTTGCTCACGCTCACACGAAACACTGAACACGTCTGAAGCAGCAAATATTAGTCATGTGAGGACCAACATCTACATCTCAACACTCGCTTCATGGAAAGTGCTGAAGTGAGACGACAGGAGTGTTACTGTAAGTGACAGAACCGGTGAGATTAATACACACGCCGAATTATTCAGTTTAGAGTAACGAGGACATGGAACCTGCTGCTATCATAAACGCCTGCGCCCCGGAACTACAATAACAGCTCTGTAATTATCTAATCATCCTGATATCGGCCCAAAAAAGTCTAATTATACCAGCTAAAATACCAAAAAAACTAAAATAAATAAAGATCTAGAACTCTAAACTGTTCTGTAGAGCTATAGAGTCAAATCAGAAAAGATTGGGACAGTATGGGAAAAAGCAAACAAATAAATAATTTTAAAATGAATAAATTAATAAAATTAGATCTAGAACTCTAAACTGGTGTGCAGAGCTTTAAACCCAAATCAGTAAAAAGTTGGGACAGTATGGAAAAAACAAACAAAAACAAATAAAAATAAATAAATAAATAAATAAATAAATAAATAAATAAATAAATAAATAAATAAATAAATAAATAAATAAATAAATAAATAAATAAATAAATAAATAAATAAATAAGATCTAAAAACTCTAAACTGTTCAACCCAAAATTATAAAAACTTGGGACAGTATGGAAAAAAAATAAATAAATAAATAATTAAACAAATAATAAATAAAAAAAATAAAATAAGATCTAGAACTCTAAAACTGTTCTTCAGACCGAGCTATAAACCCAAGTTATAAAAAGTTGGTACAGTATGAAAAAAAATTAAATAAAAATTATTAAACAAATGATTATAATAAAAAAAAAAAAATAAGACCAAGAACTCTAAACTGTTGTGCGGAGCTATAAACCCAAATCAGAAAACGTTAAGACAGTATGGAAAACACACACACACACACAAATAAAATAAATAAATAAACTGCTATGTTGCTTTTGTTTGTTTGTTCTTTTATTTGATTGCAGACAGGATGAACCTGGAATATTTCATCTTCTGTCTGGTCAACTTCATTTCATTTGTTAATAAACGTCCATTCCTGCATTTCAGGTCTGCAACACATTCCAAAAAAGAAAATGTGACGGGGTGATTTAGGGCTGTAATGAGATAATTTGGAGTGAAAGCAGCGTCCACACATGGACTGTAGTTTATGTTTTTATCAGTTAAATGATGCAGCAAACTGAAAAAAAGAAAATAAATAATGTACGATTTTACAGTATTAAGAGATTTTGTTCATGCTGCCACGTCACAATTATTAAACCTGTCCATAATATTACTGATCTTAAAACTACTGCTGATCTGTAGGACCTAAATTTGGGTTACTGCATAATTAAACCACCAGGACTCAATAACCACCCTTCATCTGTCTTTAAACATGCTGGAAACTATTCGCTTCTGTCAGAATTTCAATTTCTTTTATTTGTGTATGTCTGTCACACATATAGACTATCTGGCCAAAAGTATTTGGACACCTGTTTTATATATAACTCTATTATTAGAATAATTGGAACAAGAACATTTACAAAGAAATGTCTTTTAATGTTTTCATGGACCAAGCCGATTGTATTTTGTGGATATAAACAAGTTTAGAAGCTTAAAAGTGTAAGGCGTGTTTACCACTGTGTTATGTCACGTTACCTAATAAAAAACACATTTTATTAGTAAATACCTTAATTATTTGCAATTAAGCCTTAAGATCCCCATTTATGCATCCTCATTTTATACCAAATAATGAATGAAGACAATCATCTGCTTATATTTACAGAGAGCTCAAAACATGTACATACACTTCAACTTCACTTAAAGTCTTAAAGTAAAACCATTTAATTACAGTAAAATCAGGAGTCGCGTCACCCCCTTATATACGTAATTGTGTACGTCACGGTGATGATCTCATAAACATCGTGCTGATGGAAGCTCCTCATAGTTCTGGTGTTGAATCCAGCAGATTTTGATCAGGACTAAATGAATCATTCAGGTTTCAGTGATGAAGCTCTAAAACGTTCAGCGTGTGTTTGTGTGCTTGTTTATTCTCTCCATCGGGTCGCTGGGTTTGCAGAGGCGTCCCTTTAGGTAACTTTTGGCCCCTCCGAGCGTTGCTCACATTTCCATGGGGTTGAGAGAAGTGTTTGAAGTCGAAGGGAAACCGTTGCACGCCCCTTCACCACCAGCACCACAAACACCTCCGCTCTGCATCTCCTCAGCCTTACTCTTCACTCTTCTGTCCTCCACGTACCTTCAGGATCTCTGAGTTCCTACAGGGGTTCCTTCTACCGTCCAGACAGATAGATAAATAGATGCTTTATTGATCCTGGAGGAAATTAAAGCCCCAGTAGCACGTTACAATAATGAAAGTAAACACTGTAAAGCATTAACAGTACAAAAACTTACACAACAACTAAAACTAAATGATCCCTCTACTTTATATACAATGAATAACTGTAGCAGCAAACTGTGGAGTTATAAGGAATGGATAAGTGTGCAGGCGGTGTAGTTTTAATATAAAATAATAAATAGTAATTATGTTATTAAACATCAAAGTGACAAGTATTGCACCAGGAGTTGGGCCAAAGTAGCTAAATACATTTATATATATACAGTGTATCACAAAAGTGAGTACACCCCTCACATTTCTGCAGATATTTAAGTATATCTTTTCATGGGACAACACTGACAAAATGACACTTTGACACAATGAAAAGTAGTCTGTGTGCAGCTTATATAACAGTGTAAATTTACTCTTCCCTCAAAATAACTCAATATACAGCCATTAATGTCTAAACCACCGGCAACAAAAGTGAGTACACCCCTAAGAGACTACACCCCTAAATGTCCAAATTGAGCACTGCTTGTCATTTTCCCTCCAAAATGTCATGTTATTTGTTAGTGTTACTAGGTCTCAGGTGTGCATAGGGAGCAGGTGTGTTCAATTTAGTAGTACAGCTCTCACACTCTCTCATACTGGTCACTGAAAGTTCCAACATGGCACCTCATGGCAAAGAACTCTCTGAGGATCTTAAAAGACGAATTGTTGCGCTACATGAAGATGGCCAAGGCTACAAGAAGATTGCCAACACCCTGAAACTGAGCTGCAGCACAGTGGCCAAGATCATCCAGCGTTTTAAAAGAGCAGGGTCCACTCAGAACAGACCTCGCGTTGGTCGTCCAAAGAAGCTGAGTGCACGTGCTCAGCGTCACATCCAACTGCTGTCTTTGAAAGATAGGTGCAGGAGTGCTGTCAGCATTGCTGCAGAGATTGAAAAGGTGGGGGGGTCAGCCTGTCAGTGCTCAGACCATACACCGCACACTACATCAAATTGGTCTGCATGGCTGTCACCCCAGAAGGAAGCCTCTTCTGAAGTCTCTACACAAGAAAGCCCGCAAACAGTTTGCTGAAGACATGTCAACAAAGGACATGGATTACTGGAACCATGTCCTATGGTCTGATGAGACCAAGATTAATTTGTTTGGTTCAGATGGTCTCAAGCATGTGTGGCGGCAATCAGGTGAGGAGTACAAAGATAAGTGCGTCATGCCTACAGTCAAGCATGGTGGTGGGAATGCCATGGTCTGGGGCTGCATGAGTGCAGCAGGTGTTGTGGAGTTACATTTCATTGAGGGACACATGAACTCCAATATGTACTGTGAAATACTGAAGCAGAGCATGATCCCCTCCCTCCGGAAACTGGGTCGCAGGGCAGTGTTCCAGCATGATAATGACCCCAAACACACCTCTAAGACGACCACTGCTTTACTGAAGAGGCTGAGGGTAAAGGTGATGGACTGGCCAAGCATGTCTCCAGACCTAAACCCAATAGAACATCTTTGGGGCATCCTCAAGCGGAAGGTGGAGGAGCGCAAAGTCTCGAATATCCGCCAGCTCCGTGATGTCGTCATGGAGGAGTGGAAAAGCATTCCAGTGGGAACCTGTGAAGCTCTGGTAAACTCCATGCCCAGGAGAGTTAAGGCAGTTCTGGGAAATAATGGTGGCCACACAAAATATTGACACTTCAGGAACTTTCACTAAGGGGTGTACTCACTTTTGTTGCCGGTGGTTTAGACATTAATGGCTGTATATTGAGTTATTTTGAGGGAAGAATAAATTTACACTGTTATATAAGCTGCACACAGACTACTTTTCATTGTGTCAAAGTGTCATTTTGTCAGTGTTGTCCCATGAAAAGATATACTTAAATATCTGCAGAAATGTGAGGGGTGTACTCACTTTTGTGATACACTGTATTTATATACGTACACACACATTTATATGTGATCAGTCTGGTTCTACTGGTTCAGGTTCTGACTTTGGTTCTACATGCCATCATGCCACAATGTATGTTTTGGATCAGAGCTATAAATATAAATTATTTACATTTAATTTGTTAGGAATGATTATAGACTTGTCCCCAAAGAGTCCTTTACTTTATCATAATTTGTACTGCTCACAAATAAAAACATGTCAGACTTCTTTGTTAATTGGCTGCCATCTTATGAGACTATGGATCAGTTAGCTGTATACTGCAGAGCTCAAAAACCAAAACTCAAAAACCAAAACTCCCACATCCACCCCGATGCAGGTATTTTAATTTTTTAATATTAAATTTTTGTTGCTGTTGTTGTTAAACATCACATTATTATTTATTTATATTGTATTTTTTATTTTATTTTTGTGATGTTTTTTTTTACATTTGTTAGTTTGTTTATGTTTTTATTTATTTATTTATTTTTGTGATGTTATGTTTTTTATTTTATTTTATGTTTATGTTATATTGTTTTTATTAAATTTTTTTATGTTATGTTAGGTTATTTGTTTTTAATTTTATTTATTTAATTAAATTTATTTTTTGATGTTATTTTAGGTTTTTTATTTTATTTATTTTTATTTTCTGATGTTATGTTAGGTTTTTTATTTTATTTATTTTTATTTTCTGATATTATATTAGGTTTTTTTATTTTATTTATTTTATTTATTTTTTATGTTGTATTAGGTTTTTTTTTTTTTGTGATGTTTTGTTTTTATTTTTTATTTTATTGTATTTATGTATATATTTTATTATTTTGTTAAATTTTTGTGATTTTATTTTATTTTATTTTATTTAGGCAGTTCAATGAAGTACATTCAGGTAGAACATTCTAGCACAATCAGAACCATGAAAACACGATAAAAACAAGTCCGTCTTTAATAGATGAACGTATCGACTGGACGGCCGAAGCTGGAGAAGCGTTCCTGTTAATTGATTCTAATTGAAACAAATTCAGATTCAATTCAATTCAGACAAATCACCGAGGAACCCTTTGTTTGTAACGGGGTAACCACCCTGTATGGTAAGGTTCCCTCTAGAGGTGGCCAGTCGGTGCCCTTTTGACTTATTTTCAGTGGACAGGGGCATCACTGATAGAGCGGCAGCTTTGCTTGTTTTAATTGCCACCCGGGGTTATACTGAGTCCCTCTCTTTTTTTATCTTCTTCTCTGCAAGCGTGAGTTTTTACACTCTGGTGGATTGAGTAGCTTTTCCGAGGTAAGTCCACTACTGGCATCTTTTCTTCGATCTTATTGGTTATTGCTTATTACAGCTTATTGCTGTCCTCTGTGGTCGTGAGTTTTGCTGGTGCCACTGATGCCACTTTAAGTCTCCAACGTTGGGGGTGGGTGTGGGGGGTTTAGCTGTGGAGCTAAAGTTTCTTTTCTAGGCTCGGTGTGGTTAGTACTTCTACGTTCCACTGAAGTGGTCTCTCAGTTTTCAGCATGATTTTATCACTTCATCTCTTCTGCACTGTAAGAACCTCTGATGCAAGATAGAAGGACCTGTAATCTCCATCCCTGATCTGTAATCTGTAGCTTCATCTGCTAATCTGATACAGATTTAGCATGGGGGGGATTCGATCCTTCTGAGTGATCGAGAAACTGGATCCACTAAACTAAACGCTGATCACCACAGAATTAGATCCTGAAAGTGATACCACTGCTTTCTAAAAGTATCTCACACCAGAGTTCTTTCCGGGTGAATTTAATAATGACAAATCTGTACGTACCATAGAGCAAACATGCGTCCATTTTTATTTTGAATTGTTTTATGAAATGATTTATTAGATCAGGGTAACACTGGGCTCAAAGGAACTCATCCATTTTCTGTTTTTCAAGCAAACATATAGAAAAGACATGGCTCAGAGGAAAGGTTTAAAGCCATGTCTCCTGGACCCTGGAGCTCTGGACACCCACAGTTTTTTACATATTTTTGTACATATTTCATTCTCAAATTATATTTTCATTCATTTATTTTCAGCACCGCTTTATTCTGGTCAGGCGAGTCCGGTGCCACCCAGAAACACTGGGCATGAGGCAGGAATACAACCTGTAAAGGATGCCAGTCCATTATAGGGCATCACACGCTCACACAAAGCAAAGTTTTCCACGTATCCCAGCTTGTTTTGGAAACTGGGATGATTCTAATTGATGGTTCCTCGAAGGTTTTTGGATTATATTTGAGCACACAGTGCAGTCAAACTAGCACTATTTATTTGGGCACAGGGAGGGCAGCGTCTTAATCGCTAATAAGGGATTAGGAAGCGAGGTTTGGAAACTTTTGCCACCTACTGGTCTTTTTTTTTGGCTGCTCCCGTATTTAGTCATCACCACAGGAGATCTGGTCTTCATACCAGACTTGATACAGTTTTACGTCTTCCTGACACAACCCTCCTATTAATCTCTAGGCTTGTGACCTGCACTGAGAGTGAGCGCACTGACATGTGCACCTAACAAAAACTAGGTTGTTTTGGCCACCCAAATGTCTGGTGGGTTGATATCACCGCTGAGATTCGAACCCTGGAACCACAGCAGATCTGGTCCTCATACCAGACTCGGTACAGATTTTACGCCAGATGCCCTTCCTGATGCCACCCTTCTATTTCTCTCCGGGTTTGTGACCTGCACTGTGAGAGAGCGCACTGACAAGTGCACCTATCAACAGCTTGGCTGTTTTGCCCGTCCCAGCTTTCAGGCAGTAGCCAGTCATGTCCATGCAGATGCCTGATGGGATGATAGCACCTCTGAGCTTCAAACCCTTGATCCACAGCAGATCTGGTCCTCAAACCAGACTGGGTGCAGTTTTTACGCCGGATGCCCTTCCAGACACAACCTTCCTATTTCTCTCCGGGCTTGTGACCTGCACTGAGAGTGAGCGCACTGACAAGTGCACCTACCAATAGCTTGGCTGTTCTAACAATCCCAGCTTTCAGGCATTGGCCAGTCATGTCCACACAGACGTCTGCTGGGCTGATAGCACCACTAAGATTCGAACCCTGGACACAACTGACACAACTCCCTATTTCTATCAGGTCTTGGGACCTGCACTGAGAGTGAGCGCACTGACAAGTGCACCTCCCAAGAACTAGGTTGTTTTGGCTATCCCAACTTTCAGGCAGACAATCATGTCCATGTAGATGCCTGATGGGTTGATAGCACCACTGAGATTCGAACCCTGGATCCACAGCAAACTTTACTAACCGTTGCTAAAGTTCTTGTGTTTGGAAACCTTTACCATCTACTGTACACCAAGTCACGGGATTAATTAAAAAAAAAATATGATAATCACGTTTCATGCTCATCATCCGCTTCACCCCAAATCCATCGAGCTGCACAAATTCGAACCCAAAAAGTGTGTCACAAAACCACCGATTAGCAAAACAGGCTAAACCACACAGAGCTGTTCATTATTAGGTGCTTACATCTCTTCAGCTCTGCCTTCCTTTCCTCACCCCCCACCCCCCCCATCAGCGAGCGTCTGATTCTGAAATAAATAACCACAAACACATTTTAACCTCATTTAGTCTCTGGAGAGAGCGCGAGAGGAAAGGAGAAAGGCCATAAGCAGAGCCCATGCTAAACCTCAGACATTTTCAGACGCCCACAGCAGACCGACGTGGAGTGGAACTCGTCTGTAAACACGCCGAGCGCTCATGGCATTTTAACCCGTCTGTTCTGCTCCTGACCCAATTTTACATTTTCACTAAAAGTGGCACAAGAACAAACTGTTTTCTTTCTTTTTCCACAACAAGAAACTTTCTTCTTTTTGCTTCTTTAAGCAGCTAAAGCGCCACTGCAGAAGAACCACCGTCATTAAGACCGGAAGGTGAATAAGGTTGCTGGTTCAAGCCCTTCTGCTGAGCAAAGCCCTCAACTGCTCAAACTGTCTTCAGTCACAGTTGTAAATTTGCTCTGGACCCACAGCTGAGTGATGGAACACCAACTGAGGGTTAAGAGCCTTGCTCAGGGGTCCAACAGATGCAACTTGGCAGTTGTGGGGTTTGAACAGGCAACCTTATGATTGCCCACATATATGTTGTTATTTATAATGCCATGTTATAAACAAAGTGGCTTACAATTGTGACTGAAGAAAGTTTGAGCAGTTGAGGACCTTGCTCAGGGGACCAACAGCACCAACTCAGGAGCAGAAGGACCTTAACCACTGAGCTACCACTTTAACTGGTAACTGGTGTCTGGTTCTGGTTGGTGTCCAGTCTTGAACATGTGATTTCCATCAATCTTATTGTCATGTATGAAGAGAACACTACCAACACTTCTATCAGGATAGAAAAGTCTCAGCGTATTGAGGAGGCGGTGACGTTCATGTCTTTATAGAGCTTGCTCATACTGGAACAGGAAAGGGCCTTCCCTAAACTGTTGCTGCACAGTATATTAAGGAAGCATATCATTTCCTGTATATGATTGATTTACCTTAGTAACACCTTAGTAACTGTTGTGTCTGAAACACATAAATTCAGCAATTAGAAGGGTGTCCCAATACTTTTGACCATATAGTGTACAGTATAGAAACTGTAGGCTACAACAGGGCAGTTGTAGCCTAGCGGTTAAGGTACAGGACTAGAAAGCTGAAGGTCACTAGTTTAAACCCCACCACTACCAGGTTGCCACTGTTGGGCCCTTGAGCAAGGCCCTTAACCCTCAATTGCTTAGACTGTAAGTCGATTTGGATAAAAGCGTCTGCTAAATGCCAAAAATGTAAATGTACAACTTGGTAACATGGATCATCAGCAGCTTCAGAAAATAATAAAAGGTTTAAACAGGAAATAATATTTTTGCTCATATTGGAGCTCACGCGAGCTGTTAGGCAGGGGAAGGCCACTTCCTGTTCTTCAACAACATGTGGGTTCAAGCGGGCGCGTCACCAGTAGTGCTGGAAAACGTTATGAGATGTAAGTGGTGACGCATCCATTGGCACTGCATGGTGTGTGTGTGTGTGTGTGTGTGTGTGTGTGTGTGTGTGTGTGTGTGTGTGTGTGCTCTGTGATGACCTGGCAACCTGCACAGGGTGTTTCCTACCTTTCGCCCAGTAAATTGCACCCACCACAACCCTGACCAGGATACAGTGGTGGTAAAACAGACAATGAATGAATGTATTCAAGTTAAGAAAATAAAATAATAAAAGCATTTTTACCAGCAGTCCCAGACTTTTAATTTTTCTTTACTTTACTTTACACTTTACACTTTACACTTTACTTTACTTTACACTTTACTTTACTTTAATTTAATTTAATTTAATTTATTATTTTATTTTAATTTTTTTTACTTAATTTTTTTTATTTTATCTTTACCAACAGTGCCAACAATATTGATAAAATATTATATATTAAATTGTGTTTTTATATCATTTATATACAATTTCTGTCATTTTAATTTATAATATAAATAATAAATAATATTAATAACATGTAAATAAATTTAATTGATAAAATGAATTAAAATAAAATAATGTAAACATAATAAATAATTTATACTTTAATTCATAATTTAAATATTATTATTATATAATTTATTAATAATAATATAAATAATTATAATGGAATTAATATAAGTAATTTATAATGATTCAATATTTTATACTTTAGAATTTAAATAGTATTAATATACTGTATAATGTATAATTAATGATAGGCGGCACGGTGGCTCGGTGGGTAGCACTGTCCTCACAACAGATGGTCCTGGGTTCGATCCCCAGGCGAGGCGGTCCGGGTCCTTTCTGTGCGGAGTTTGCATGTTCTTCCCATGTCTGTGTGGGTTTCATCCGGGAGCTCCGGTTTCCTCCCAAAGTCCAAAAACATGCAGTCAGGTTAACTGGAGACACTGAATTGCCTATAGGTGAATGTGTGTGTGTGTGTGTGTGTGTTTGCCCTGTGATGGACTGGCGCCCCGTCCAGGGTGTTACTGTGTGCCTTGCGCCCATTGAAAAGCTGGGATAGGCTCCAGCACCCCCCCTGCGACCCTAATTGGATAAGCGGATAAGAAAATGAATGAATTAATTAATTTATTAATAATAATGTAATGAATTATAATTCAATTAATAATTAAGTAATTATTCAGTATTTTATACCTAATAATTTAAATAGTATTAATATATAATGTATAATTAATAATATAATTAAATATAATGAAATGTGTGTAAGTGATTTATAATAAATAAATAATTTATAATTAATATAACTGATATAATTTGTATGATATTGATTGATGAGGTACGTGTACATGATGAATTGACCAGTCATGGTGAGTACATAATACAATAGAAACAATAGAGTCTTTTACCTCTATAAATCAGTGTGTGTGTGTGTGTGTGTGTGTGTGTGTGTGTGTAGGAGCTGGAATTTCCTGGACCTGCTAGATGGCACTCTTGTTCTTCCGAATCCTGCAGTAAAACAGGAAAAACATGATCAAGCTTTGTGCTGCCCACCGAGCTTATACTGCCTCACCAGTGGCCTGACGGGGCAAAGTGAACCCTGTACGGGCGTGTCCCATCGGTCAGTATCGGACCGGTCAGTCAAACTACACACAAACCTCCTCGCTCAGGGAATCTAAACACAAACACGCCTCATCGTTAGCAGACGTGGTGACGGGAATATGAATAACAGCGTCTCATCTCACACGTCTGGTTCATTAACTTCTTATAAAGCCTCACATCACAAACCCAAAGTTATCGAGCAGGAAACCCGAAACTTTCTGTACCTGAACCAGGAGATGGGGACTCGTTACGTGTGATAATTATATATACTGTATATATATATATGATCCAACATCATTCTGATCGTGTCATTTTCTGCTCTCTAATAATAATAATAATAATAATAATAATAATAATAATAAATAATAATCGCTCCGGCCGTCTTAACCCACAACACACACAATGTGTAAATGTTCCAGCAGCTTCCGGCGTAGTGATGAAGCGTCGCTCCCTACTTAAAATGGTGGAATACCCTACGTAGTGCACTTCACAGTAACAGATAATGGTTGTAAGAACCGCTTTCTGAACCAATCAGAGCTTCTGATTGTAATTGTTAGTAAGAAATGCTGTTATTTGCATTTATTCGGTTTGCGTCACACAGATGACGTGGTAATGAAACGCTCGATCGGCTTTCTAACGACTTCCTGTTTTACTTCACCACCGGGAAAAGTTTGGAGGTTTTTAATTATAAGCACATTTACAAAATAACGGATTCTGTTCCTAATGGGACGCACGCTTATAAATGTAATAGCATCTGGAAGAACAGAAGCTAAGGTAAGCAGCGGTTATGATTGTTTTTGCTGTGTTTGGGATTTTGGCCGCTGTGCCGTAATTTGCAATGAAAACAAAACATCGGTTTAAGCTTTTAACTGGAACCTGGGAAAGTAAAGGCACGAAGTAAAACGACTAAATACACTCGCTAATCTGTTGTTGTTTTTATCTGAACTTACAGATTATTTCTTTATTTCTACATTTATAATATATGTTTTGTGTTTATTATATTGACTCGTGACTCGACTCAGACTCGTATTTTGTGACTTGTGAACATCTCTGCCTGAACCTACCGCCAAAATAATGTAATTAACCAGTGACTGTCAGTGCTTAAAAAGAAAAGACGCACCACCATCTTTCACCTGGACAAAACGTGTCCATAACTTCTCTGTCCAGGTCCATCAAATTCATGAATGAATTTATTATCAGCTGACAGCTCAGGTAAATCAACTTCACTTATTTTATTACCCTTGCTGTTAGCAGTGGCCATCAGAACTGTGATGACGATGGCTAACATCACCACTAATGTAAACAATGTTTACTGAACGTCCTACAGTAGGACTATATTAATTTTTTTCACTGGCATGGGGTGATGTGATTGAGCCCCACAGTTCATTACTGAAAGTGTGTTGCACATGCACACAGTGTTTTTTAGCGCTGACGGGACCCAGGCTTACCAAACAAAGACCGCTAGGAGAAGTACTGACTTTATATAACAGGTACAGGAAGATTTCTGGAATTATTATTATTATTATTATTATTTTTATTTATGTATTCATTTATTATTATTAATTATTGTATTTATTTAGTTATCTATTAATTAATTAATTAATTATTATTATTATTATCATTATTATTTTTATTTATTTATTTATCTACTTATTTATTATTATTATTATTATTATTTAAAGACAGTGGTAGCTCAGCAGGTACAGGACTAGTAATCGGATGAATGCTGGTTCAAGCCCCACATCTGTCAGCTTGCCGCTGTTGGGCCCTTACCAAAGGCCCTTAACCCTCAATCAATCAATCAATCAATCAATCTATCTATCTATCTATCTATCTATCTATCTATCTATCTATCTATCTATCTATCTATCTATCTATCTATCTATCTATCTATCTATCTATCTATCTATCTCTCTCTCTCTCTCTCTCTCTCTCTCTCTCTCTCTCTCTCTCTCTCTCTCTCTCTCTCTCTCTCTCTCTCTATCTATCTATCTATCTATCTATCTATCTATCTCTATCTATCTATCTATATGTCTGTCTCTATCTGTCTGTCTGTCTGTCTGTCTATCTGGCTATCTCTGTCTGTCTGTCCGTCCGTCCGTCCGTCCGTCCATCCATCCATCCATCTATCTATCTGTATAATGTAGAGAGTTTGTTGCATGTTCTCCCTGTGTCCATGTGGGTTTCCTATAGGCACTCCAATTTCCTCCCACTGTCAAAAATCATGCAGTCAGGTTAACTGGAGTTACTAGAAATTACCCTGTGTGTGTGTGTGTGTATGTGTGTGTTTGAACAAATGAATCAGACCCACTGTGACCCTGACCAGAATAAAGAGGTGGCAAAACAAACAATGAATGAATACAATAAAATGTGGTATGTATGGATTTAACGGACATCTTTATCACAAGCGACTTCTAGTACTGGGACAGTATATTGTCTAAGCAATTGGGGGTTAAGAGCCTTGGTCAAGGGCCCAACAGCAGCAACCTGGCAGTGGTGGGTCTTGAACCAGCGACACTTTGATTACTAGTCCAGTACCTTAACCACTAGGCTACAGTGTCAGTTAGTTGGAAGCATGTGATTTATTTGACAGAATTGGTTGCAATGTGTGTGACTGAAACACCTGAACTGAGTGTTCAGAAGGGGTGTCCACATACTTTTGGCTGTATAAAGTTTTAATCGAGTTCTTATATCCCTTATATCATCAAATCTCTGAGTGTTTTTGGATAGATGTGCCTTTTTTATACTGGACACATATAGAATATTTACGTCTCTATGCTGGATGCAGATAGAAGATAAAAAAGAAATAAATAAAAATAAATAGAAATAAAGGAGCTATTGTGATTGGTGTGCAGGACGAGCGTGCAGTCTGGCTGCATCCTTCACCCCCCGTGTTTTACGGCACCTTGGCGGGCCTGCACTGTTTGCCCGGGATTGATAATCACCGTGGTCCATCTCCTCGGAGGGCTGTAGGATAAAAACTATGTGCTCGGCCGCTGTGTGAATAGAATTGTTATGTGGCGCACTGCAGCGTACGTGAGCGCGTGAGAGCTCGTATCCTTCAGGCGGCGCTATCCAAGGTCAGAGCGTTTCTTTAGGTTCGGCGGGGAGAGAGGGATGAGGAGCGGTGGTGGTGGTGGTGGGGGGTTATCAGGCAGACCGAGCGGATTTATTCAGGGTGGGTTTACATCAGTGATTAACAATAATGGATGATGATGATGAGGAGGAGGAGGATGAGGATGAAGATGGCATATTGTCACAGCTTGTAAATGAAACATCAGGCTCTGATTTAGCTTCTATGTGAGTAAAAGTGTGTTCAAATTTAAAAGCATAAAATAAAAATGTCCTAGCTCACTTAAATATGATGATTATTATTATTATTATTATTATTATTATTTTCATTATTATTATACAGGGGCAGGGGTAGTTCAGTGGCTACAGTACAGGACTAGTAATCAGAAGGTCACTGGTTCAAGCCCCACATCTGTCAGCTTGCCTCTGTTGGGCCCTTGATCAAGGCCCTTAACCCTCAGTTGCTTGCAATGTACTGTATACAGACTCAACAGTAAGTCACTTTGGATAAAAGTGTCTGCTAAATGCTGAACATGTAAATAAAGAATTTATTATTATTATTATTATTATTATTATTATTATTATAATAAACATTGAAAACATGAAAATTAAAAATGTAACATAAAAACAATATAATAAAATAAAAATATTAATATATTCTACAATCTAAGTAGATACAATTTTAGTAGAATATTTATTTCTGAATAAAATATAATGTTAAACCTTTTTTTTTTATTGGTCAGACAGGCTGAGATGCATCCGTGTGTTTTTGGGCTCTGTGAGTCCCACCACTGACCCTGACTGATTCACTGTGACCTCAGATGTGTAGCAGCGTGTCGGCTTTTAATCAGAATCCATCAGAAAAGTCGCTTCGTTTCTCCGCTTGTTTTGTCCGACATGATGGAACATAACGAAGTGATTTCACATGGACGGTCGTGACCCTGAGACGCCGGTCACAGCGCTGACGGACTGACCGGAGGAGAAACTGAGGAGCAGGAGAAGCATGAGAGTGTAAAACACGTCTGTAAGGACGTCACACAAACTAACGGGGCTGTTTTACAGCATGTAAAAAAAACAGACAGAACAAAAGCAAGAAGCCTGACTGTAACATTTAGTCATATCCATTTCCCCTCTACTGCCACAGATCTCCACTCCTGACCGAGGAGGGTCCGACATGTCTGCAGCACGGGCCGCTTCTTTTCACCTGCACCGGGTGGATTCATACATCTGAGATCTGTATCGCGCACGGAGAGTCAAGCACCGATCTCCATTATCCCCCGTCTCTGTGTAGTGCCATCGATCAGCCACCAATCCCCAGTCTGGGAAGGGATTTAAAATGATCTCAAAACAATTAGAAATCAGCCGTTCCACTGTCCGGAAAATCATTTACAAGTGGAGAACATGTAAAACAACTGCCAACATGGTCAGGTCAGGGCATGCTAGCAAGTTCAGCCCAAGAGCAGAAGTCTCCAATAATCCTACACGGTCATCACGGGACCTACAGGAGCTCCTGCCACAGTTGATGTGAAGGTTCATGCATCTACCATCAGAAAGAGACGCAGAAGTTTGATTTTCATGGGAGGCGTGTAAGGAGGAAACCCTCTCATCAGGGCGAGACTAAAGTTTACCAGAGAAACACCGAGACAAAGACCAGGACTTCTGGAACAATGTGCCCTGGACAGATGAATCCAAAAATGAATTATTCGGGCACAGTAACAGAAGACATGTTTGGTACAAACACAGCATTGAGCAGAAGAACCTCATACCAACTGTGAAGCATGGAGGTGAAAATGTCATGGTCTGGCAAGCTCTTCATTATAGAATCCATGACGAATTCTTCACTGTATCAGAAGGTGCTTGAGGAAAATGTAAGACCATCTGTCCAAAAACTGAAACTGAAGCGGAGGTGGACCATGCAGCATGACGACAACCCAAAACATTCCAGTAAATCCACCAAGGAACGAATCAAAAGAAAGAAATGGAGAGTTCTGGAATGGCCGAGTCAAAGCCCGGATCTTAATCCTATTGAGATGCTGTGGGGTGATTTGAAACGGGCTGTGCATGCAAGAAACCCCTCAAACCTCACACAGCTGAAGGAATTCTGCATGGAGGACTAGGAAAAACTTCCTGGTAGATGGTTATAGGAAACGCCTAATTGAGATTATTTCAGCCAAAGGGGGACATACCAGCTATTAGAACATAGGGTGTACTAACTTTTTCCTCACAATAAATTTCTATTTTTGTTCATTATATTTTACAGCTCGTGTTTAAAAGTCATTTTTTCAGTTTTATTAGTTTAGTTCTATAAGCTCCATCTCTCAGTACGGTTCACATGAAGCTCAAATGTTCAGGTGTTTAAATATGTTCAAAAAGAGAAAGGTTCTCATGGGGTGTCCTAACTTTTTCACATGACTGTATGTATTTATTTTGAACTGCACCTGGATGAATATTAATAAAATAAATGAAATATATATATTTAGTGCCGTGTGTTTGGTTCTGGTACGACAGGACATGATCAGTAGATGCCAGGTTGGCAGTGGGCAGCAGGTCAGGTCACTAGGTGTTCAGACAGACCTCAGTCAGACCCCATATTGTGTTTTATTCATTATAAATGTTCGCTGTTAATTCCGTCCTTAATTGTGAAAGACTGAACGTTTGTATTATTATTATTAAACACGTGAACCACACCTCTGGGTTAAAGCTCTAAAGCTCAGAGCAGTTACTGTAGTTCTGATCTGACTAAGAGGCTTTTTTTGGTGCAAACCCCACAAGCCCTGACAGGTAACGACTTTGCACCTTTGCACATAAATGAACCAAAAGCAGCCACTCCGAACCACAGCTCTTTCCCAGCACCCATCAGCGCCCGGGTCTCACACCATGTGGTCAACCCACAGAGGAGAAACTCTCACTCTTTTACTAGCGGGCTCATCACTCGAGATGGAGCGGGGCGAGACTTCCAGTACTGTGTGGGCGACTTTACCATCAGCCAGGTGAGCTATGAGTCTTTCATTCTCATATTACTGTACCCCACTGTAATCTGTATGGCACATCAAGTCAGACCGAAATACCGACATCAAACAGACCCAGTTCTTCAGATACCACCTGCAGGAAGGACCTGGAGGAGAACGCTGCTGAGAGAACCTTTATGAGGTAAAGTGAAGCTCAAGAACGATGAACGGAATCAATCATACAGGATCAGAGCAAGTCCTGATCTGAACGAGCTCGACGAGCAGCTACAGGAATTAATATCAGAATTTAAGAAACACCTCCCGCAGGTCCTCGTGGTTGCTGTTACCTCACCACCTCACATTGAAGCTGTTTTTTATAAACCCCAGGTACCTGCATTTAACCATCACCACCTCCTGTTTGCTCACTTCTCAGACGCTTATACGTGTTATACAGTTTTATCACGTACGTATTTATTGACACTCATTTATTTAGTTTCAGTCTTTGCCACTAATTCTATTTATCCTCTCGACTGCGAGCGTGATATTTTAGTTTTTTTGGAACAATAAAATTAATTTGTGATTTTTTTACACATTGTGCATAAAATTATATTTGTGTATCTGAAAGTCTACACATTAGACATAATATTTTTGAAGTCTACACTTATGCTTCAATTTTTTTAATTATTGTTTGTTTTTTTATTGTATATTTTTTATTCTTATTTGTTTTTTAGAGTACTTGCTACACAATATACAGGGGTACCTTGTAACTCAACGTCTCCTAAACTCAAAATCTTTGAAACTCGACGCCCTTCATCGAGAAATTTGTACCTTAAACTCGACGTGTTCAGCATCAGTGTGGAATAAGGTGCAGATCCAGGGTTACAGCTCCACGTGTATCTGTGTTTATCTGGATTCTCCTCCCTGTTTCACTTTTAAACTTGTGTTACAGCTCCAGCTTCTGAGAAATGGTGAGAATCAGAATCAGCTTCTCCCAGAGTCTAAAACGCTTCTGGTTCAGAATAAAGCTTAACGTGGTTTAATGTAGTAAAAGAAGGAGACAGGAGCACTAAACTTCTCTTCATTATTACTGCTCATAAGTTCCTCCACTAATCACATTCCTCACTCGCTGTTTTACTACAGTAAGTCACGCTAAGTTTTGTGCACCGTCTTGTATCTCATGTGAATGCGCCGGTGCTGAAGGGAATACGGTATTCCAACATCAAGTGTCTCCACCATTACGAAGCGTCAGGAAACAATAAAGAAGTAAAACTAAAGTGCAGCTTTAATTGTATTTTTATTTATGTGTAACTGTTAGTAATTGTATTTCAGTGTGTTTATATTATATTTGTGTTATTTTCAGTGTTTAAGTGTCAAAAACAACCTCATTATTTTACATGAGACTAAAATATCTGCAGCTCCACGGGAGCATGGACGCATTAACAGGTTCTCCAAACATCCTTATGGGGAAAAATACCTCGAAACTCAACGTCTTTAAAACTCTGACATTATATTTGTGTCCTTATTATTATTATTTTTTTAATTTTATTGTTTATTTATTATTTCTTTTAGTCTATTCTCACTATCATTATGCTGTAACAAATGAATCCCTGATGGAATCAATAAAGTCGTATATTCTTATGAAACTGCCCTCACCACTAATTTACTTTTTTTTAATCTAACACATCCCAATAATGAAGGTGTGCTGAGATATTACCAGAGATTAATACAGATATCTTATAAAGATAACAGTGTAATTACAGTGTAAAATTACTTCACATGTGATTCATATCAAATTAATACAGAATAAAACAATTAGTGTTGGATTAAATCACATTCAAATACAAACTGTTCTCCATTGATCATTAATCCCAGTCGGTCAGCAGTAGTAACATCATCGAAAGGTCAAACACAACTAATAAAAACCAATAAATTAAATCGACTATTCGACCCCCCTGACATTTTCTTCACCCTTGTGTTGAAGATTCGAGCTTTAATGGATAGAGCTGCTATTTCTACTCATGTTTACAACATTTAAGTTGACTTCTTAAATTGATTTACAAATCAAAAACTCACTTACTTACTTACTTTCTAAGCAGCTTTTCCTAATCTGGGTCGCGGGGGGTGCTGGAGTCTATCCCAGCTCTCAATGGACACAAGGCACACCCTGGACAGGGCAGACACACAAACACATTCACACACAGGAAACCCAGAGGAAACCCACACAGACACGGGGAGAACATGCAAACTCCACACAGAAAGGACCCGGACTGCTCCACCTGCTCCACTTGCTGTGAGGCGACAGTGCTACCCACCAAACCACAGTCACATTAATATGAATAGTTATGGTGCCCCCTGCTGGTCATTAACTCCATACTGATTAAACCGTCCAAGCCTGTGGTACTGTACCTGTAAACTACTCAAGCACTATAAATTATTCCAATTACAAAGAGAGAGGGAGAAAATAACCACACAAACCCCATTTCCAGAAAAAGTTGGGACGTTTATTGAAAGGCAGTGAAAAGAAAAATGTGTGGTGTGTTTAATTGTCTTTAATCTTTATTTAACTGATAAAAGTAGAAAGGAAATATTTCCAATGCTTCACTGATTAACCTCATTCATTTGTAAACTGAAACAGAATTCCAAAAAAGTTGGGACGGAGGCGTGTTTAGCACTGCGTTCCATCTCTTTTCCACTTAGCATCCTCAGTTCCCAAAGCATTAAACAGACTCATTAATAGGAGGAACACTGATGGAACACAGGGTGGAACACAGGGAGGAACACAGGGAGTAACACGGGGAGGAACACAGGGAGGAACACGTCCCTGTCCTGACTTTTTCAGGAATAGTGTTTGTATGTTTTACATGTAGGAGAGAAGATGTGTGGTGTAGTAGAAGGTGTCAGTAGGTGCTGAGTTACACACCGAGCTACAATCAGAAACACATAAATCACTCTGTCACACCATCAGGTATAACTGAGTAATAAATCCATCATCTCTGCTTCAGTTAGGATGTGAGAGGTGAGAGGATGCTGACAGTGATGTGTTTGGAAGTACTGATATAAATAATAAACTAACTACATTAAATCAGCATTAAAATAAATAAATAAATGAATAAATGAATGAATAAATAAAAAATGAATAAATAAATACGTAAAAATATAAATAAATAAATAAATAAATAAGTAAATATATAAATAAATAAATGAATGAATGAATGAATAAAAAAAAAATAGATAGATAGATAGATAGATAGATAGAAATAAATAAATAAATAAATAAATAAATAAATAAATAAATAAATAAATAAATAAATAAATAAATAAATAAATAAAAAATGAGGTGCTTGACTGCTGCCATCATAATGTCAAACTGTCTAGGAGCAACAACTGCTTATTATTTATTTGTTTGTTTGTTTGTTTAACCGCTTCATCTTGGACGGATTACAAATCTGAAGGTTGCCAGTTCAAGCCCCATACCACCAAGTTGCCCCTGAGCAAAGGGTTGTCTCTTCATCAAATGGGGTAGAAGATACGAACCTCAAAGTTTGAGGCTACAATACAGCGCCACCATCAGGCCAATTGGGCTACGCTGGAGCATCTGGGTGGCGGGTGTTTGCTCTGTGTGTTTCGTTTTATTGGAGAAGAAAAATTAGAGATCAAAAGTTGGACTCCTAGTAATTATAAGCACCTGAGTGGCACTCAGGTGGCACAGTGGTGGCACAGTGGTACATTAGGATCCATGGTTTGAATCCTTATGGGTCCTATCAGCCGGTAATGCATCTACAGACAGGATAGTTGTATCCCAGCAGTTAAGGTACAGGACTAGTAATCAGAAGGTCGCTGGTTCAAGCCCCACCTCTGCCAAGTTGTCACTGTTGGGCCCTTGAATGAGGCCCTTAACCCTTAATTGCTTAGACTGTATACTGTCACAGTACTGTAAGTGACTTTGGATAAAAGCATCTGCTAAATGCTGAAACAGGTGTCCCATCTCTTTTGGAAATGTATCTGTATCTGAATCTCTTCGTGCTTTTTGTCGTGTACGATAACCTCTCACAGCGGAGAATTTTCTCATTAGCATGACGTGAGAACGCGGTCATTTCCAAAGCCAGCCGCGGCTAACGACGTGTCACCGGCGCGCACAAACCAATTAACCTCCTGACCTCAGAGATGCTCGGCGCGGCGGCTTTTCCTCCGAGCGCGGATCAGCAGCGGTGCATTATGGGTCATGTTAGATGGGTCTCTTAGCACTCGGTGTGAAGAGACACTTCTATAAGAGCGGGAGGGAGGTGGTGCGAGAGGACCGTCCATGACATTCTCACCTCTATACCATCAGTATGTTTTCATCTTATGGCCAAAAGTATTTGGACACCACCAGTGGGGCACCTGTTTGATTTCACTGTTTGACCGGAGGAAACCCAACCAGACAAGGGGAGAACATGCAAACTCCACACAGAAAGGACCCAGATCACCCCGTCTGGGGATCAAAACCAGGACCTTGTCATGGTATGAGGTGTCAGTACCAGGGTCTGTTATGGTATGAGGTGTCAGTACCAGGGTGGGTTATGGTATGAGGTGTCAGTACCAGGGTCTGTTATGGTATGAGGTGTCAGTACCAGGGTCTGTTATGGTATGAGGTGTCAGTACCAGGGTCTGTTATGGTATGAGGTGTCAGTACCAGGGTGTGTTATGGTATGGGGTGTCAGTACCAAGGTCTGTTATGGTATGAGGTGTCAGTACCAAGGTCTGTTATGGTATGAGGTGTCAGTACCAGGGTCTGTTATGGTATGAGGTGTCAGTACCAGGGTGTGTTATGGTATGAGGTGTCAGTACTAGGGTCTGTTATGGTATGTTGTGTCAGTACCAGGGTGTGTTATGGTATGAGGTGTCAGTACTAGGGTCTGTTATGGTATGTTGTGTCAGTACCAGGGTGGGTTATGGTATGAGGTGTCAGTACTAGGGTCTGTTATGGTATGTTGTGTCAGTACCAGGGTGTGTTATGGTATGAGGTGTCAGTACCAGGGTCTGTTATGGTATGAGGTGTCAGTACCAAGGTCTGTTATGGTATGAGGTGTCAGTACCAAGGTCTGTTATGGTATGAGGTGTCAGTACCAGGGTCTGTTATGGTATGAGGTGTCAGTACCAGGGTGGGTTATGGTATGAGGTGTCAGTACCAGGGTCTGTTATGGTATGAGGTGTCAGTACCAGGGTCTGTTATGGTATGAGGTGTCAGTACCAGGGTGTGTTATGGTATGGGGTGTCAGTACCAAGGTCTGTTATGGTATGAGGTGTCAGTACCAAGGTCTGTTATGGTATGAGGTGTCAGTACCAGGGTCTGTTATGGTATGAGGTGTCAGTACCAGGGTGTGTTATGGTATGAGGTGTCAGTACCAGGGTCTGTTATGGTATGTTGTGTCAGTACCAGGGTGGGTTATGGTATGAGGTGTCAGTACTAGGGTCTGTTATGGTATGTTGTGTCAGTACCAGGGTGTGTTATGGTATGAGGTGTCAGTACCAAGGTCTGTTATGGTATGAGGTGTCAGTACCAGGGTGTGTTATGGTATGTTGTGTCAGTACTAGGGTCTGTTATGGTATGTTGTGTCAGTACCAGGGTGTGTTATGGTATGAGGTGTCAGTACTAGGGTCTGTTATGGTATGTTGTGTCAGTACCAGGGTGGGTTATGGTATGAGGTGTCAGTACCAAGGTCTGTTATGGTATTATGGTATGAGGTGTCAGTACCAGGGTCTGTTATGGTATGAGGTGTCAGTACCAGGGTGGGTTATGGTATGAGGTGTCAGTACTAGGGTCTGTTATGGTATGAGGTGTCAGTACCAGGGTCTGTTATGGTATGTTGTGTCAGTACTAGGGTCTGTTATGGTATGTTGTGTCAGTACCAGGGTGTGTTATGGTATGAGGTGTCAGTACTAGGGTCTGTTATGGTATGTTGTGTCAGTACCAGGGTGGGTTATGGTATGAGGTGTCAGTACTAGGGTCTGTTATGGTATGTTGTGTCAGTACCAGGGTGTGTTATGGTATGAGGTGTCAGTACCAAGGTCTGTTATGGTATGAGGTGTCAGTACCAAGGTCTGTTATGGTATGAGGTGTCAGTACCAGGGTCTGTTATGGTATGAGGTGTCAGTACCAGGGTGGGTTATGGTATGAGGTGTCAGTACCAAGGTCTGTTATGGTATGAGGTGTCAGTACCAGGGTGTGTTATGGTATGGGGTGTCAGTACCAAGGTCTGTTATGGTATGAGGTGTCAGTACCAGGGTCTGTTATGGTATGAGGTGTCAGTACCAGGGTGTGTTATGGTATGGGGTGTCAGTACCAAGGTCTGTTATGGTATGAGGTGTCAGTACCAAGGTCTGTTATGGTATGAGGTGTCAGTACCAGGGTCTGTTATGGTATGAGGTGTCAGTACCAGGGTGGGTTATGGTATGAGGTGTCAGTACCAGGGTCTGTTATGGTATGAGGTGTCAGTACCAAGGTCTGTTATGGTATGAGGTGTCAGTACCAGGGTCTGTTATGGTATGTTGTGTCAGTACCAGGGTCTGTTATGGTATGAGGTGTCAGTACAAGGGTGTTATGGTATGTTGTGTCAGTACCAGGGTCTGTTATGGTATGAGGTGTCAGTACCAAGGTCTGTTATGGTATGAGGTGTCAGTACCAGGGTCTGTTATGGTATGAGGTGTCAGTACCAGGGTGGGTTATGGTATGAGGTGTCAGTACCAGGGTCTGTTATGGTATGAGGTGTCAGTACCAGGGTGTGTTATGGTATGAGGTGTCAGTACCAGGGTGTTATGGTATGAGGTGTCAGTACTAGGGTCTGTTATGGTATGTTGTGTCAGTACCAGGGTGTTATGGTATGAGGTGTCAGTACCAGGGTCTTTTATGGTATGGCGTCGTAGCTGAAAGAGTCACATAGATACCGGATGTTTATGTTTGAGCTCTCCGTGTCGGTCACGTCTCCGCCGCCGGCTGTTTGTCGTGACTCTGCGTGGAATACGTGCCAAGGCCAAGCAGCTGGAAATCAATTTGGCACGTCGAGCAGGTACACGTTCATGAAAAACAAACACATGGGTCCAACAATTAGGTTTTCATTACACAAACGACCTTTATTTCTGCTTCAGCTCCGGTTTAAGCCTGATACTCGATCCTTCGGGGAAACGTTGACTGAATTAGATACGCGGCGTTGGAATGTTTATCGCTCTGATGCGGTGTTTATCGAACCATTCAGACTGACGATGAGAAATGAAGCCATGGCGAATCCTCACGTCTACACATTTAAATTAGTAAATTAAATAAAAATGTGAAAGATCTTACATTTATGGGTTTTTTTCTGGGTGAAGTTTCATGTTCTAATCATTCTACAATAGATCGAGTTCATTATTGGCCTCAAACATCTAAACACACTCACCAATAATTACCAAGTGAAAACAGGGTTTAGAACATATGCACTTTTATTTAGGGGTTACAGATCTGTACACACCCTGAGCCTAATACCTGGTTGATGCACCTTTGGCAGCAATTACAGCTTCAAGTCGTCTTGGGACAGAAGCTCTGAGCTTGGCACACTTGTTCCTGGACACTTGTGCCCGTTCCTCTTGGCATATCCTTGCAGCTCATTTTCAGCTCCTTCCACAGATGTTGGATTGGATTCAGGTCTGGGCTCTGGCTGGGCTGAAGCCACGCCTTTGTTCTCTCGACTGTGTGTTAGAAGGTAAACCTTCACCCTAGTCTGAGGTCCAGAGCGCTCTGGGGCAGGTTCTCATCAAGGATCTGGGTGTACTGAGCTGCATTCATCTTTCCTTCTATCAGGACTAGTCGCCCTGGTCCAGCTGCTGAAGAACATCCACACATCATGATGCTACCACCACCATGCTTCACTGTAGCCAGGTGATGAGCGGTGCCAGGTTTCCTCCAGACGTGACGCTCGGTATTTAAGCATCTGGCCACTACCATAAAGGCGCGATTTGTGGAGTGCTGCCTGGATGGTTGATCTTCTGATAGGTTCTCCCATCTCCACAAGGATACGCTGGAGCTCTGTCAGAGTGACCCTCGGGTTCCTGCTCACCTCCCTGGCCAAGCCCCGTCTTCCCCGATCACTCAGGAAGAGTCCTGGTGGTTCCAAACTTCTTCCATTTCCATGCTCTTTAGGACGTGTAAAGCTGCAGCAATGTTTCTGTACCTTCTCCAGATCTGTGCCTCGATACGATCCTGTTTCTGAGGTCTGAAGATCATTCCTTTGACCCCCCATGGCTTGGAGTTTGCTCTGATGTGCACTGTCGACTGTGGGACCTTATACAGGCAGGTGTTGGTGATCCCCAATTATATAGTATCACACACGTAGTATCACACACGGCTGCTATTTATGAACCACCAAAATCCTAATGACAAAATCGAGACATACTGAATAGCGCTTGTGACAGCAGGCTAAATAGCTATTGCTAAATGTTAATGCTAATTTCGTGGCGTGCTAGATCGTCAGTGTAAGCGAGTGCACTGATACGACTTCCTGTTTAGTACAGATGTTTGTGGATTGTGACCCCAAACTGGTGCACACTGAGCTTTATTTTATTTCACCACGAACGATACAGCCCGCCGTTAGCGCTAGCAATGATTCCTCACAGTTATAGACCAGCAGCGCTAATCACGTATCCGCTTAACTGCTGCTTCACAGCCTGGATAAGCGACGCAGTTTGGATCTTAACGCCGGCGCTAATGCTAAATCCTACCAGCTGGCTGATGGCATCCATCTTTTAGCACCAAACATTCTGAGCGGCGGTCGTAGCTCTGCGGGACACGTCTGCGACTTTAGCACACACGTTATACGCCGCTGATGCCCGACGCCAGCCTGCTTGCTTGGCGTGCCCGGCTTCTTCTGCCCGAGGTTACCGAGCTACGGTGCGCCATGCAGCACGGCATCTGCTACCGAGCCCGGAACGATGTGCTGAATTAAAAACGTTACGGACTCGTGTCGACCCTTGTGTGTCGGGATGCTCTTTGGAAGACGCGGTTCCACGCTGGCACAGACGGCACGGGTGCGGGACGGACAGTTTTGGGCAGCCGAAGTCACCGTGGATACCAACCGTGTTTGCCGTGCCCACATGGGCGACTTCTGGCTGCTTCATCCGCCCTGTAGCTTGCAGAACATGCACCATGGGGACTGGTGCGACAGTGGTAGCTTAGTGGGAAGAGCTTTTGGGCTATCAATCAAAAGGTTGAGAGTTCGAATCCTGGCTATACCATTCAGCCACTGTTGGGCCCTTGGGCAAGGCCCTTAACCCTGTCTGCTCCAGGGGTGGCGTATAATGGCTGACCCTGGAATCCAGGGGAAAAGAGCATTTCCTTGTACCGTACACGTGTGTGTGTATACATGACAAGTAGAGGCGTTCTATTCTATTCCTTATGGGGTAGGAGATGCAGACCTGACGCTACAGCGCCACCATCAGGCCAATCAGGCTGATCTTAAGTGCTGAACAATTCTCATTTCCATTTTGGTCTGTAAGCTAAAGAAATAAACTCACTCACTCACTGTCTTAACCGCTTATCCGATCAGGGTCGCGCGTGGGGGAGGGGGCGGGGGTTTCTGGAGCCTATCCCAGCTTTTCAATGGGCGCAAGGCACACAGTAACACCCTGGATGGGGCGCCAGTCCATCACTCTCTCACACACACACACACACACACACACACACACACACACACACACACACACACACACACACACACACACACACACACACACACACACACACACACACACACACACACACACACACACACACACACACACACATTCACCTACAGGGCAATTTAGTGTCTCCAATTATCCTGACTGTGGGAGGAAACCGGAGCTCCTGGAGGAAACCCATGCAGACACGGGGAGAACATGCAAACTCCGCACAGAAAGGACCTGGACCGCCCCGCCTGGGGATCGAACCCAGGACCTTCTTGCTGTGCCGCCATAAAGAAGTAAAGTCCTAACTAAACCTACAGGGTTCCAGAACTTCGAATGTTTTGTGTATTTATGAAACTCATCTAAAGTTTAAAGTTCCTCTTTTCCCTCCTGACTGGATTCTCACGTCCGTCTCCGTATCCGAACTTATAAAAAATTCTCCTTTCAAGCGGAGATTAAAGCACAGACGAAACTTTCCCGACGATTCGATAAATTGCGTTTGACAAACGGCGTCCATCCTCAGCGCCCGTCTCCTGCGAAATGAAATTCAGCCAGACAGAACAAAGTCCGGCTCTCGCGGCTCTGTGGAAGGAAGAACTTCAATCTGAAGAACAAAGAGAGGCATTTCAGACGGAGCCCCGCTTTGATTTTGGACGGGGTCTGAGCCGACACCTCCTGACTGTTGTTTCGGAGAGATCTCGGGAGATTTTCTGACCCCAAACTCGGAGGAAATTGGTGAAAGTAGATAGTGAATTTTAACTCTCGGGGTCGGGAGGCGACAAAACCTGAGATTTACTGCTGTTAGGGCATCAAATTTATTAAAAACAAAAAGCTGATATTTGATTTTCCCTATGCCAAGTTCACACCACACGACTGGATCTCTTGTAATCGGGAGTCTTTCAGATCGGTGTGGCTTTCACACTACACGACTGATCGGAGATAGGGGGTCACACACTGCACCATCTACCACCGGGAGGAATCTTCTACCATATAGAAGCACTTTGTAGTTCTACAATTACTGACTGTAGTCCATCTGTTTCTCTGCATGCTTTGTTACCCCCTTTCATGCTGTTCTTCAATGGTCAGGACCCCCACAGGACCCCCACAGAGCAGGTATTATTTAGGTGGTGGATGATTCTCAGCACTGCAGTGACACTGACATGGTGGTGGTGTGTTAGTGTGTGTTGTGCTGGTATGAGTGGATCAGACACAGCAGCGCTGCTGGAGTTTTTAAACACCGTGTCCACTCACTGTCCACTCTATTAGACACTCCTACCTAGTCGGTCCACCTTGTAGATGTAAAGTCAGAGACGATCGCTCATCTATTGCTGCTGTTTGAGTCGCTCATCTTCTAGACCTTCATCAGTGGGCACAGGACGCTGCCCACGGGGCGCTGTTGGCTGGATATTTTTGGTTGGTGGACTATTCTCAGTCCAGCAGTGAGAGTGAGGTGTTTAAACACTCCAGCAGCGCTGCTGTGTCTGATCCACTCATACCAGCACAACACACACTAACACACCAGCACCATGTCTGTCACTGCAGTGCTGAGAAAGATCCACCACCTAAATAATACCTGCTCTGTGGGGGTCCTGACCATTGAAGAACAGCATGAAAGGGGGTAACAAAGCATGTAGAGAAACAGATGGACTACAGTCAGTAATTGTAGAACTACAAAGTGCTTCTATATAGTAAGTGGAGCTGATAAAATGGACAGTGAGTGTAGAAACAAGGAGGTGGTTTTAATATATAATATAGCAGTGGTTTATCACGCTGATATCTGGGGGTTTAAATCTCAGTGGTGCTATTGACAGGCCAGGCGTCTACACAGACATGATTGGCTCTGTGTGGGCGGGGCATACAATGTATACACATGAATAATTAATGTACACAATGGACAACAGTGGATCTGGTCCTCGTTTTTACACTTGTTTTTACATCTGCTCCCAATAGGGGGCGCCAAAGCGGCTTTATCTCCATCTCACCCTGTCCTGAACGTCCTCCTCTGTCACCACAACCACTCACTACTGTCATGTAGACTCTCATTTTCACTCTATCACTGATCAGTCCTGCCACTCTACGCCACCCACTCCACCCTCTGCACTCTCTTCACCTCTCTAGCACACCCCCCAATAGTCTGTACAATCCACCCTTCGCACTCTCAAGTATTTAAACTCCCCTTTCATCACCCCGACTCTCTGGCTCTTAACTTTCCCTTTACACACTGACCCTTTAAATATGCTGCTGGGGGTCGCTGACTGGTCCACGTTATTAAAAACTTCCGTCCTTTTGCTTCAGCAGCTCAAAATAAAACAGTTTTTGCTCAGCCTGGAATGAATAAATTTCCTGTGATTAATAACAATAATGTTCATAATGTAATGTAGTTAAATGATTAATATAATGACGTGATCGTGAGACTAATAAACACTGAAACGTTCATCAGTTTTATATTTTGCTATAAAATACGTTCCAAATAAAACTCCATTACAAACACAAAAGTTAATGAGAAAATCATGATTTATTTAATAACATCGTTTGATTCTAGAGGCTCTTTAACCAAAAAATAAATTAACTTCATTACACGGCGACACTCGACTGATCGATTACTGCTTGGTTTTTTTTTTTCTTTCGGTTGCTTCAGAAAGAAATATCAGACTTGGTACAGATTTTACCCCGGATGCCCTTACTGATACAACCCTCCTATTTCTATCTGGGCTTGTGACCTGCACTGAGAGCGAGCGCACTGACAAGTGTGCCAAATGTAAAATTTTAATCATAATAATTAGGGAGTTTTTTAATTATTTTAGTTAAGGGTGCTGTTCATTTTTATTTTTAATCATATTAATGAAAGGTTTTTTATTTTTATTTTTTACTTTAAAAAAATCTAATCTAATCTAATCTATCTATCTATCTATCTATCTATCTATCTATCTATCTAATCTATCTATCTATCTATCTATCTATCTATCTTATCTATCTTATCTATCTCATCTATCTATCTATCTATCTATCTATCTATCTATCTATCTATCTATCTCCGTCCGTCCGTCCGTCCGTCCGTCCGTCCGAAATCCTCATTTTTAATTTAACAATTTAATATAAATAATTTTTAAAAAATTGTCTTATAAACTCAGTAATTACAAATCAGCATTAATTAACAAGTAGGTTTCATAAACTTTTATGATACTCATTTATTTATTTGTTTATTTCTTTTTTTTTTTTTTTTTACCACCCTGCAGACTGGTAGCCAATTTTGTTTGCTTCAGGCACTTTTAATTGCCCGCTAGGGGGCGCCCAGCCAACAAGTAGAAGAGCTGAGATTATAATTATTATCTTTGTATTTATTTATTTATTTATTTATTTATTTATTTATTTATTTATTTATTTTTGCCCCCAGCAGATTAGTGGCCAATTGTCACACCAAGCCTCTGTGTGCTCTGGTGTTTTGATGTGCCACACCCCTCTCTCCATGAGCACACTAGGTCTCCTGCCATGTCACGAACGGGGGCTACGGCGAGACAAAGGGGCGGACACACACGCAGAGATGCAAACACTAAGAATTTATTAGTAACAAAAGCTAAACACAAAGGCTAGTAACATAGCTAGTAACAGGAGCTATACACAGGAGCTAGTAACAGAGCTTACAGAGCATAACCGAGTCCTAACCAAATGTCCAAACCAAGGTAACACCAGAGCAGTTCAAAACAAGCCACCAGAGCAGTCCAACAAAGCAACATAATAACAAAACACTTCCCCCTGTGTGTGCTCCAGTGCACCTCTTAAATACAGGGCAGCTGGAGCCAATTAGTTCAAATGAACCAATCATGTGCTGGGGCGTGGCAGGAGACCTAGTGTGCTCATGGAGAGAGGGGTGTGGCACATCAAAGCACCAGAGCACACAGAGGCTTGGTGCTGCAGGCACTTCCTATTGTGCCTGTAAGGGGGCGCCCAGCCGACCGGTAGCAGAGCTGAGATTGGAACTCTTTATCACCTTCAGGTCCTAGCAATCGTGTTTCACCCGACACCACGTTTTACAGTTTTATTTCCTGAGCTGTTCAGTGTCCTTGTGAAAACAGTTTCTCACCACACGGCTCATATAGAATCTAATATATTTTTTATACGTCTGTGTGTTTACGGCTCTTCTGAGACTCTGGGTTCAGACGGCCGCCCGGACGGCTCGATGTTTGACGCATTTATATCTGGACAGTGATGGAGGGAGGTGAGACAGGACGGGGTGAGACAGGACGGGGTGAGACAGGACGGGGTGAGACGGGTACCTGGTTAAATCTGCAGCTGGAGCGTCGAACACCGAGTGACATTTGGAGAGTCGGAGCAGAAAGAGATTCTGGTCCTTTAAAGCTTCGGGGGGAAACGAGAGCGTCACTTTGTTCTGTCAGTCACACAGACTGCAGTAATAACCCGTCCACACTCTTCTCTTCTGAATCAACATCACCGTCTGCAGCCCCATTCAGCCCACCGTGAGATGAATGCCAATGCCTGGGGTCTTTATGCCTCTGTGTCTGAACAACAGTGTTTCATTAACAGATAAAAACACATCTGGGCATGATGTTGTGCCAACACGATAACCCAAAACAGCACAGCGCAATATTCAACTCCACGAGTTCGAGTCTCAGCTCTGCTACCGGTCTGCTGGGTGGGAAAAAGACGGGACAAAAAAGTGGGCGGGGTCTTGGAGGCTGTGTAAGGACCCTAGTTAGTGGAGGAACGTGGAGATCAGCAAGTGACCGACTTCATGCGCTGATCCACCAAAGTACGGGTGAATAAGAAGGGGTCGGTGGAGCAGGGACATTTACATTTACATTTTCAGCATTTAGCAGACGCTTTTATCCAAAGCGATTATTACAATACTGTAACAGTATACAGTCTAAGCAATTGAGGGTTAAGGGCCTTGCTCAAGGGCCCAACAGCAGCAACCCGGCAGTGGTGAGGCTTGAACCGGCAACCTTCTGATTACTGAACCAGTACCTTAACCACTAGGCTACAGCTGCCCCACAGGGACGTGTCTGAAAGAGGGCGTGTCAGGACAACGTACCCTCCTCGTACACCATCGAGGTCTCCAGCAGATGTAGAGGAACTGGCTACGACTAAACTGGGAGAAAAAAAGGAGAAGATGCAGAAATAAAATAGTAAACGGCAACATCCTAAAAAAGGAGGCACTTTTTAATCAGAATGCAGCGCCATACCTCTGCCAGCCGTCGTAGTCCGGGGAAAATGCAGGAGTTTTATATCTGATTCCTCTGAAGTTGCTTTTATTGGGCGACACCGCCGGGGCAGCAGAATCGGCAGGAAATATAAGATAAAACGAAACCTGACGGCGTCTCTTCACTCGCCCGTTTATTCCAACACGACAGTCGAACAGGTTAAAAATACGACGCGAGGAATAAAGTATGTGAACGCCCGACATCTGAGGAACACCTTCCAAAATCAGTGAGGCGTGCAGACTGGAACAACAGCCGCCCTCCTGAGGAGCTTCTCACAAGACTTTCAAGTGTGTGTGGGAATTTGCGCCGGTTTAGTAAAAAGATGACAGCATTTGTTTACTAGCTTCTAGTATCTCCAGGTATCCTGACTGCACGTCTTTGGACTGCGGGATGGAACCGGGGCACCCGGAGGAAACCCACACAGACACGGGGAGAACATGCAAACTCCACACAGAAAGGACCCGGACCGCTCCAGCTGGGAATCGAACCCAGGACCTTCTTGCTGTAAGGCGACAGTGCTACCCACCGAGCCACTTATGCACTTTAGAATCATGCAACTACATTCTTTTAGTGTCTGTTTTATCACCACTTTATCCTGGTCAGGGTCGCAGTGGGTGCAATATATCTGGTGAAAACCCGGACGGGTTGCCAGTTCATTAAAGGACACACACACACACACACACACTTGTAGCTCTAATTAACCTGACTGCACATCTTTGAACTGTAGGACAAAACCGGAGCACCCAGAAGAAACCCACACAGACACAGGGAGAACATGCAAACTCCACACAGAAAAGATTCAGACTGCTCCATCTGGGAATTGAACCCAAACCCTTCTCTCCTGAGAGGGGACAGTGCTACCCACCAAACACCGAACCACTTACGCATTTTCAAATTATGCAACTTCATTCATTCACTGTCTGTTTCACCACCGCTTTATCCTGGTCAGGGTCGTGGTGGGTGCAATTCACTGGGTGTTAGCTATGAGACACCCTGGACAGATCGTCACAGGACACACACACACGTAGGGTGATTTCTAGTATCTCCAATTAACCCAACTGCACATCTGTACTGTGGTAGAAACCGGAGCTCCTGGAGGAAACCCACGCACACACAGAAAGGACCCGGACCGCTCCACCTGGGAATCGAACCCAGGACCTTCTTGCTGTGAGGCGACAGTGCTACCCACCGAGCCACTTATGCACTTTAGAATCATGCAACTACATTCTTTTAGTGTCTGTTTTACCACAGCTTTATCCTGGTCAGGTTTGCGGTGGGTGCAATTCACTGGGCGTAAGCTAGGAAACACCGGACGGGTCACCAGTCCATCACAGGACACACACACACACACAGCTCTAATGAACCGGACTGCACGTCTTTGGTCTGTGGGAGGAAACCCACACAGACTTGGGGAGAACATGCAAACTCCACACAGAAAGAACCCTGACCGCTACACCTGGGAATCGAACCCAGAACCTTCTTGCTGTGAGGCAAGTACATCGTTTGTCACATTTGTACTTCTACTTTGTTCCTTCACGTCCTTTTTTCCAGGCTCTGCAGTTTGGTTAATTCCCCGTCCACACACTCTTCAGAGAGCTCCGTCTCCTTCCTCTCCAAAGCAAGCGCAGAGCCAATCAGGGCAGGGGGCCCCAGGGGGCCGGACACCGCCGCGGGGCAGGCGCGTTTATAAACCCAGCGTAACAGGCCGTGGAAGCAGATCCCGACTCTCCGGGGTCGATTTCTACCTGATCAAACGGAGCCGAGGTGGCAGGGCGGTGAGGGAGCTGCAGCGTGTGAACGTGGGAATTATTTTACATCGGTGCCGTTTATCCCGGGAATTGCTTTCATCTCTTACTTTTTAAACTCACAGTGAACATCGAACAAGCAAAAACGCTACCAGCACACTGAGTTCGAATCGGCTGGGCGCCCCCTAGCGGACACAATCGGCAGGGCAGCAGATGAAATTGGCCACTAGTCTGCTGGGTGAGAAAATATGTGACTAAAAATTGGGCGGAGTCTTCGGCGCTGTGCACAGATGCCTCAAAATGCTGTACAGAAGTGGAGGAACGTGGAGATCAGTGTGTGACTCCCCATGTACGAGAGTTATTTGTTTATTTATTTATTTATTTATTTATTAAGTTATTTATTTATTTATTTATTTATTTATTTATTTATTTATTAAGTTATTTATCATTTATGTATCTATGTATCTATGTATCTATGTATCTGTCTGTCTGTCTGTCTGTCTGTCTGTCTGTCTATCTATCTATCATTTATTTATTAATCTATTTATTTATTTATTTATTTATCATTTTTTTTATTGATCTATTTATTTATTTATTTATTTATTTGTCATTTATTTATTTATTAACTAATCTATTTATTTATTTATTTATTAACTAATTTATTTATTTATTTATTTATTTATTTATTTATTTATTTATTTATTTATTTATTTATTTACTTGTCATTTATTTATTTATTAACTAATCTATCTTTTTATTTATTTATTTATTTATTTATTTATTTATTTATTTATTTGTTTGTCATTTATTTATTTATTTATTTATAAACTAATTTATTTATTTATTAATTTATTAATTAATTTATTTATTTATTTATTTATTTATGTATTTATTTATTTATTTATGTATTTATGTATTTATTTATTTACTTATTTAGTGCACCGCTGTGACGGCAGATCTATTGTACACCGCTGCGAGGGCAATGGTTCGTCTCAGAAGAAGAAAACATCATTGTGAGATTTTGATATGCGGGAGCGTGAGAGGCGGCGTCCCCTGCCGCACTGCTAATTAAAATCTGTGTTGTGCTGATGCGCTCGAACCGCCATCACTGAGCTGCGTGAATCACGTCTGGAGCTCAAATAAACAGAAGTGAGAACGTGAGAACATCGTCTGGTTCCTCAGCTGTAGGATGCAGCCAGAAATGAGGACAAGGCCTTCCGAGTTCCAATCTCAGCTCTGCTACCGATCAGCTGGGCGCCCCCTAGCGGGCAAGATCAGCAGTGCGCGTGGTGCAGCAGACAAAATCGGCCACTAATCTGCTGGGTGGGAAAAGACGTGACTAAAAAGTGGGTGACTAAAGGCGCCTGTACAGAAGTGAAGTACGGGTGAATAAGAAAGGCTCGGTGGAGCACACACGCGACGGAGGGAGGGTAGGGTATGACACAGGAGAATATACCATCAGGGTCTCCAGCAGAAAAAGAGGAACTGGCTACGACTAAACTGGGAGAAAAAGGAATATAAAATAATAATAGAAATAGGAGTGTTGTGTCAGGAAGGACATCCCGGCGTACAAAGTCTGAGCAGCAGGGATATCCAACAAGCTTTTGGTCAGGTGTCCACATATTTTTGGCCATACAGTATACTGTATATTAAATTATTAATAATAATAATAATAATAATAAGAAGAAGAATAAGAATAAGAATAAGAATAAGAATAAAATAATATTAATAATAATAATAATAATAACAATAAGAATAAGAATAATAATAGTAATAATAATAATAAAATAACAACAATAATAATAATAATAATAATAATAATAAAAATGATAATAATAATAATAACAAAAATAATAAAAATAACAATAATAATAATAATAATTATTATTATTATAATTATTATTGTTATTATTATTATTATTATTAACCTCAAATGTATTCCTGCATCATTACATAAACTCTTGATATTTAAATTTAAACTTTAATTGCTCTTTTATTAACAAATACATAAAAAACAAACTATTTTGTACAATATTGTTTAGTAGAATGCAGCAGTAGCAGAAACTAAACACACACATGAACACTGTGATCACTTCTTATCCGAGATCTTTTGTTTTTTTCCTTTACAAGCCGATCAAACTAAATTGTCTCTTTATAAAGTCTCAGTCAGTAAAAAAAGGAAAGTAAAGTCGTTGTAAGTGGATGATAATCACTGTGAGCACTTTCAGCTCTGAAACGATTTGTTAAGCAGGAGGAGAATCGGCTGTAATTTTATCTTACAGCTTCAGTACGTGGGAACATTTTCATCACAGATTAGATCTTTATTTTCATAAATGATGCTTCTTTATGTCGAAGCACTGAGAGAAAGCGCAGAAATTCTGAACTCCTCGGTTCGAAACTCGGCACCATCTAGTGAGCGTAATTGGCAGCAGACACGTCCCTGCTAGGGCGGGATGACCGGACTATGTGGGCGGGATCTTGAAACGCTGATTGGCAGATAGAGGCACCTGTGCAGAGTGCATGGGTGGGATAGGGTTCCGCTAAGGGCTGATAATATGGGCCAAAGGAGGCGTGAGCAGCAATATACCCACCTCGACCAGTCAGGGATCCTCTATATATATATATACTCCTACAGTGAGCAAGCCGTAGCCCAGAGGTTAAGGTTCTGGACTAGTAATCAGAGGGTCGCTGGTTCAAGCCCCACCACTGCCAGGTTGCTGCTGTTGGGCCCTTAAGCAAGGCCCTCAACCCTCATTTTTCTTTCTATTTTATTTTTGCATTTTCTCCGAATTTAGCGTAGCCAATCTGTCTTCCGCTGCTGGTGGATCCCTGATTGGTCGAGGAGGGTATATCGCTGCTCACGCCTCCTCCGACCCGCACGCAGCCCTTAGCGGAACCCTTATCCACCCATGCATTCTGCACAGGTGCCTCTATCCGCCAATCAGGGTCCTTACACAGCGTTTGAATACCCCGCCCACATAGTCCGGTCATCCTGCCCTAGCAGAAACGTGTCTGCTGCAGGCACTGCCGATTATGCCCGCTAGATGGCGCCCAGCCGACCGGTGGCAACACCAAGTTTCCAACCGAAACATTCCGTTAACTTGGCACGATGCTTCTGGTGTTAAATGTGGCATCACAGAGGGGGCAAATACTTTTTCACAGTACTGTATACGTCCCTTACAGCTTCTACTTTTGTTGTGAACAGCTAATAACGACGTACATGAGATGATACGTCATCGTCTCCTGATCATCAGTAATTAATCCGCTTTAATTAAACCCGCTGTAATTCGTAATTGCATCAGTAATTTCCCCTGAGCGGCGGGAGCAGGAAGTGATGAGCGTTCCTGAAACAGAAGATCCTCCTCACTTACGGTGTATAACCGCCCGTCAGCGACGCCCAGCCATCCCTCCCGCCGTCCCGCACCGCCTGATATTTCAATAGGTCATTGATTGAACCACGTTCGGCCCCTTTTGTACGGCCCCGTGTTATACGACGCCAATCTGCCGTGGGCATTCATGCCGGCTGCGGTGCCCAGCTGTGTGGGCTCGAGAGAGACTCGCCTCATTCACGACCAGACCAGAGACGCCACGTGTGATGCCGCTATTGTGAGAGGAGCAATCAGCGCCACTGGCAGGATCCGAGGAGCGAGTGATTTCCAGAGCCGCGGGAAAGCGGTACTGAATAGAACAAAGCATGTTGGGTAAAAATTTATACTGAACTCTTTGATGTTTTTCTTGAAAGGATGGATTTATTCACCACAGCTTGTAGTCTGAAGCCTGACAGAATTATAATTTATACAAATGATTAAAGACTACAAGCATTTAGCACGATTTCTATTATAAACATGATCAGTCAGTAAGAGAGATGTTATAACCTGTCAGTATTTTGGGTTAGTTTTGCTGTTGTAAGTAGCTCAGGTTTTATTTGTACTCTGTACATTCCAGCCCGAGGGTCGATCGTTGTCCCCGAGTACATACTCACCTCCCTGAATCCACTCTGACGTGATTTTGGAGACAGGCGTGATGTCCCCCAGGGAGCAGAGCTGGAGAGAAATGATGGAAATGTGCTGAGGAATCCATGCAGGACCCGGGCTTCAATCTAAAAATAATAGTCATAAAATAAAATCAAGTCAATAAAATCTGTACTGTGTGGTTTGCTCTTTTTCTGTTGTATGATGCTCTCTCTCTGTACACAGACACATTTCCCATCATTCTACACTACAGAGAAGAGGGCGTGTCTACATTCTTACCTCCCTTAAAATGCTCCTACTGAGGCGCCTTAATTCTGAGTGATGATCTGACTGAATAACGAGGGAGCGTCCGACGCCTCCTCAGCGCTGAAGATCAATCCCAGCATTCAGTGCAGCACGACTTTATTCACAAAGAACTACAAACATGGTGGACGAATCATGGTGGAGCAACCAATGGAGTTCTTGTTGTTATTATTATTATTATTATTACTATTATTATTATTATTTTCATTATTATTATTATTATTATTATTATTATTATTATTATTACTATTATTATTATTATTTTCATTATTATTATTATTATTATTATTATTATTATTATTATTACTATTATTATTATTATTATTACTATTATTATTATTATTTTCATTATTATTATTATTATTGCTATTATTATTATTACTATTATTATTATTATTTTCATTATTATTATTATTATTATTATTATTATTATTATTATTATTATTATTATTATTATTATTAAAGGTCCTCTGAGCATTCCCTTAATGTTCCATTTTGGTTGTATGAATGTTTTATTATAATGTTCCCTCAACATTATTTTGTCCAGTTTTCTTGATGTTCTCAGAACGTTTTTTAAAAGTTATTCATAGAACGTTACCTAAACCTCATTTGCAACCATAATTTAACATACTGGGAACATTGTCTTGGTATGTTTTAAGAACATATAAATAAGGTTTAATTTAAATAAGGTCCTCTGAACGTTCCCTTAACGTTCCATTTTGGTTGTATGAATGTTTTATTAGAACATTCCTTCAACGTTATTTTGTCAGTTTTTTGTCAGTTTTCTTAATATTCTCAAGACATTTAATACAAGTTAAAGAACAAACCCAAACACATTTTTAAATGCTTTAAATGTTACTTTAACAAACTTTTAACAGAACTACAGATAATGTTAATCCAGGACAAAGTTAATCCCTCTGTCTCTGTGATATATTGGATGAAGGAGATTGCAGGCAGAGAGAGAATCTGTTTAACTCTGCACATTTATTCTCAACACACACACAC
Organism: Trichomycterus rosablanca; assembly: GCF_030014385.1. Taxonomy (NCBI): domain Eukaryota; kingdom Metazoa; phylum Chordata; class Actinopteri; order Siluriformes; family Trichomycteridae; genus Trichomycterus; species Trichomycterus rosablanca. Next base: position 39,512,366 of record NC_085999.1, on the reverse strand, counting down.
ACACACACACACACTTTCAACCCGTTACATGTGCATTCACTTAGTAATTCTACCCTCATTATCTTATCTAGTCATTAAATATTTACTGCCACCTTCTAACTTATTATTATTAAAATAATAACTGAATCACTCTGATAACATTTGCTATAATGGTCTAATTCAAACAATTCATGTGACATAAACTGAGGCAAAATCAATGCAAACATATTTATTTTAAAAAATGTTTTATGATCATCAATCAAATTCAATTGAATCAACGAAACATGAAAAAAGAACAATCCCTCAAATTTTCTATCCCTTATAAACTGAGGTAAAATCAGTTAGAATATATTGTATTTATTATATATTATTATTATTATTATTATTATCAAGCAATTAATGTAAATTAATCAGTGGAAAATGGAAAAAATATATATAAATTCTAATGTAAATGAATAAATGGAAAATAGGGAAAAAACTAATAAAGTTAGGTAGTAATTCAGGGCGTCTCTGCATTCTCCACCTGCAAAGTAAACAAAGAGGTTTTTTTTTTTTTAAGTATTTCTGCATATTTATCAGTACATGTAAAACATTTTACACTGTAACCAAGTCATTATGGGCAGCTAAAATACAAAAGCTTCCTTCAAGTTATGTTGCAGTCTTTAATTTAATTTAAGTCTTCAATGTGCAAGTGTTGTCTGTGGCTCTTTATTAATGACTGAATTACTCGTATGTGTGATTTTACAGTGAAAATCAGGAAATAGCATTATTATTATAGAGGTACATGGTGGTATTTAATATGCCATAAAATAATTAAACAGCCAGCTTGATTAAACAAAATTAAGAAACAAAATCATACTAGTGTTGTGGATGTTTTAATATGTATTTACATATTGTTTTTTTTGTAAATATTGTTTCTGTTTTTGTATTTTAAGTAATCCAACTAATCAATTAATCAAAAAATATAATCACCAGATTGATTAGGAAAATAATCGTTAGTTGCAACTCTACATGTGAGCTGAAGCATTTTTGTTTTGTGCATACACGTTAGTTTAGGATTAGAAACTGTTCAGACAAATGTAGGATATATGTCATATTAAAAATACAGGGGAAAAAAAGGACTAATTTAGTCTAATTATTTATTTAAAATTTTTTTTTTTTAATTTTAATATTTTAAAAGCTATTGACGTTATTAATATACTGAATACTTTAAATGCTATTGAAGTTATGAATAAAAATCTGTTTTTGCACTGATGGAGGACTAGACGACGACTAACACAAACTGTGCAGCAACAGATCAGCTATTGGTTGCTTCCTCAGTCTGCGCTATTCTCTGTACTTGCATTGCATATGGACTTGAGAAACATCATTCGCAGCCCACTGGTTCCATTTAAATGTTCACATCTAGCAGAGTACAGTCCATATAACCAGATGTTGTTCTTGCTCACCCACATTATTAAGAATGTATCACCACTCTCACTTGTGCCATATTGCTTAAACATTCTAATGTGAGGAACTACTGTATAAACTTACCTGTTATAACTGGTCAGATTAAATCTTTCACTTGGGAAGAGCACTTTTTTTTTACAGTCTCTTGGCTGCAATATAGTATTGAACTCTATGAATGTTTTTTTAATAGTAGCAGCACCTGAAAAAAGATCTTTAAAAAGAAAAGAAATACTTTTATGGTCACAACATTGATTGAGCCTAAGCAGGAGTTAAAGGGACAGAGTTTCGTTATTTTCCAAGATAATGTTATTTTTAAAGATAATCTGTTGTTTGGCTGGTCAGTATATTGCAAGAGATTTATACATTTACATACATTTACATTTTCAGCATTTAGCAGATGCTTTTATCCAAAGCGACTTACACAATGAGCAGAACACGATGAGCAATTGAGGGTTAAAGGCCTTGCTCAGGGACCCAACAGTGGCAACTTGGTGGTGGCGGGGCTTGAACCAGCAACCTTCTGTTTACTAGTCCAGTACCTTAACCACTGAGCTATCACTGGCCCAGATTTATAAACTTTTGGGTTGTTTTACCTGGGTTGTTGGTGGGCTTAGGTGGTTTAAAGCACACATATAACCTATTATTTGAAAGTAAATTTTGAGTTTTCGTTAATTCTGAGTTAACTTACCCGGTTTAATCACTTAACCCGCTTTCTGGAATACCCCCCAGGTCTGATTAGAATCCTCTCTACTGGTAGGTAGTAGGAAGCAGGGTGGGTCATCAGGTTTTTGAACTGACCTGGTATCATGCAGTACTCATCCACACCAGATTTAATGTACTAATGTCAGTTTTCATGCATATGGGAACTTGTGACCATAGAATTGGTTTGCTGAAGGTGAGGCTACGCTGGCGTTCTCCATGCGACGCTGAGAGTAAATGCGCTGCAGCAATCGTGCAGGAAATCAAAGCCAGAATTTCAGAACTATAATTCAATTTTATTTGATTTCAAGACCAGAAGAGTTTCAGAGAGGAGAAGCGTTCAAGAGGAACCTGGAGGCCTCAAGAAAATAAAGATCTGAGACGAATTAGTCAAAGATTCGGATCAGAACTCGCAGATACACCGATCAGCCATAACATTAAAACCACCTCCTTGTTTCTACACTCACTGTCCATTTTATCAGCTCAACACACAGGTCTGTTTAACTACACTTCACTCCTTTTGGAAGAGTTTAATGAAGAAACTGAAATACGTTGTAAACATGAGCTTTAGTAAATAATAATAAACTCCTGCTGATTTATACTGAACACTTTTATTAATGTAACTATAATATAGAACAATAAACCAAACATAAATTGAGAAGAGCCACTGACAGCATTATTTTATATTACAGAGAGAAAAGAGCTGCTAAACCAGCTAGTTTTATAAAATGTAAGTTGATTAGCAGCAGGTGAACCTGATCTATAATCAGCATGATGCAGTACCTCACCTGTCCAGCAGGGGTCTTAGGTACAAAACCATCAGCCGGGTTAATGAAACACTAATAAGCTTCACCTGTTGATCCTTGACTTCCTTTACATAAATTCACAGCAGTTTCAGCAGCGTCTCTTTTATATTATTTGACGTTTATATATTGTCACTAAGGTGCTGCCCCAGTGTCTTTAATCCTCTGTATATGATCGTATATTATATATTTTCCTAGGGATTTTAGGGTTGAGGTGTTCTGTGTGAGGTGTTACCCTGTGTTGCATGACACAACGTGTTATAATGATTACATTAAGCGTCGGAACAAATAAGAGACGCTTTACATGAGCCTGAGACTTTTAATTAACTTTTCTTTCCGATTTTACACTGTTGAGTTTAGAGATTCAGACAAATAACTGTGTTTATTTCTTCTATCTATATAAAAACAAAAGTATAAGAACAGATGATATAATAAACATTTAAATGTCAAAGCAGAATGTGAATATACACAGATCAGCCATAACATTAAAACCACCTCCTTGTTTCTACACACATTGTCCATGTTATCAGCTCCACTTACCATATAGAAGCACTTTGTAGTTCTACAATTACTGACTGTAGTCCATCTGTTCCTCTACATGCTTTGTTACTTTCATGCTGTTCTTCAATGGTCAGGACCCCCACAGGACCCCCACAGAGCAGGTATTATTTAGGTGGTGGATGATTCTCAGCACTGCAGTGACACTGACATGGTGGTGGTGTGTTAGTGTGTGTTGTGCTGGTATGAGTGGATCAGACACAGCAGCGCTGCTGGAGTTTTTAAACACCGTGTCCACTCACTGTCCACTCTATTACACACTCCTACCTAGTCGGTCCACCTTGTAGATGTAAAGTCAGAGATGATCGCTCATCTATTGCTGCTGTTTGAGTCGCTCATCTTCTAGACCTTCATCAGTGGTCACAGGACGCTGCCCACGGGGCGCCGTTGGCTGGATATTTTTGGTTGGTGGACGATTCTCAGTCCAGCAGTGACAGTGAGGTGTTTAAAAACTCCAGCAGCGCTGCTGTGTCTGATCCACTCATACCAGCACAACACACACTAACACACCACCACCATGTCAGTGTCACTGCAGTGCTGAGAATCAACCACCACCTAAATAATACCTGCTCTGTGGGGGTCCTGACCATTGAAGAACAGCATGACAGGGGGTAACAAAGCATGCAGAGAAACAGATGGACTACAGTCAGTAATTGTAGAACTACACAGTGCTTCTATATGGTAAGTGGAGCTGATAAAATGGACATTGAGTGTAGAAACAAGGAGGTGGTTTTAATGTTATGGCTGATCTGTGTGTATTGTTGTTAATTGGTAATATTATAAATAAATTATTTAATGTATATTTCTACTTTTCCTTCACACTAGTGTAGCCGAGCAGTTACAGACACACCTTACTGTTAGTTTACTGTGTTTGACTGTACGTGACAAATAAACCTTGATTTGATTTGATAAATCAGACACAGAAGGTGCAGCGTAGCGTTTATATTCTCTTCTCGTACTAGCAAAACGACGACGTGAAGCATCTCATGGAGCGAGCTTTCATCTTCCTGAAGCTGTTCTCACCCTCGAGGTCTGAACCCGTGTCCTGAGTTTGGTATATGAGGGTGTGTAATGTTAGATCAGCTAAACAAGTCACGTTCCTGTTAAGATTTACACCGGCGTGCTAACTTAAAGTAAATCGCTGCTTTGCTAAGTTAATGCCTTACAGCTGAAAGTGCACGTCGCTGATGAGCATCCGTTTAGCCTGGAGCGGTTTATCCTGCTGAGATACGTCCTGATCTACAACCTCTGGGTCCTTTAGAGGTCCAGCGGGCGGTTAATAGCTTAAAGCTTCCTAATCACCCTGAGATGTGATTTAACCAGCTCAGATACTCGGTGACAACTGATGGACGACCTGGCTCCTCAAGAAGACCTGGACCTAAAATTCTCCAAATCCAGACGTCTATACGTCCTATTAAATATATCACAGTGGTCTCCAAGTGGTAGCTTTTGGGTGGTGTGGATTGCTACCTCAGACCAGGAGCCTTAACTGAGTTCCAGACCAATCAGGAGCTCCTAACAAAGAATGTTATAAGAGACTTTCCTCAGTATCAGCAACTTCTGAATCTGAGACTCCAACCTCAAACTTCTGACTGATCCCACGTCGATCAGTTCCATAGCTAGAACAAGTTGGGTCATGGAGGCGTTCCTAGTACACGTCTGTCACCAGCAGTCCACAGAGATGTTCACAAGTCACAGAATACGAGTCCGAGTCGAGTCACGAGTCAATATAATCTACACAAAACATATATTATAAATGTAGAAATAAAGAAATAATCTGTAAGTTCAGATAAAAACAACAACAGATTAGCGAGTGTATTTAGCCGTTTTACTTCGTGCCTTTACTTTCCCAGGTTCCAGTTAAAAAGCTTAAACTGACGTTTTGTTTTCATTGCAAATCACGGCACAGCGGCCAAAATCCCAAACACAGCAAAACATCCATAATACTGCTTACCTTAGCTTAGGTTCCCGGACGCAAACTGAATAAATGCAGATAACAGCTTTTCTTACTAACAATTACAATCAGGAGCTCTGATTGGTTCAGAAAGCGTTCTTACAATCATTAGCACCAATTCTGTAGGAGCGTTCCATTCACATTATCTGTTACTGTGAAGTGCACTACGTAGGGTATTCCACCATTTTAAGTAGGGAGCGACACTTCATCACTGCGCCAGAAGCTGGCTGGAACATTTACACATTGTGTGTGTTGTGGGTTAAGACGGCCGGAGCATTATTATTATTATTATTATTATTATTATTATTATTATTATTATTATTATTAGAGAGCAGAAAATGACACGATCAGAATGATGTTGGATCATATATATATATATATATTAGGGCTGTCGAAGTTAACGCGATAATAACGCATTAACGCAATCTCAATTTAACGCGATTAAAAAAAATAGTGCCGTTAACGCAAATTCTAGTTCATGTTGAGACTTGACTGGTAGAACCAACGTTTTAATGTCGGACTTGCCACCGTTGTTCATTTGCGGTTTGTTAAAATAATATAACTGAGCGTCGTAGGGATGCACTTGCATAATAAAGAAATAAATACACGCTATATTCACAAGTTGTCGGGAGCAAAACACTTCATTAACTTAATCTGTTACGGCACTGAATACCGGAGTCAAGCACGCTAGTCCATGAACTATGGAAGCCCCAAAAGGGTCAAAACACACTCACTTCGTGTAGAAACGTCCACTTTTCACATTTCACTTAAAAAACCTTGTTTTCTATAACATTTACACAGATTTTATTTAATGCGATTAATCGCGATTAACTATATGAAATTCTGAGATTAATCGCGATTAAAATTTTTAATCGTTTGACAGCCCTAATATATATATATAAATCACACGTAACTAATGTTGCTGACTTTTGTTGTACACGAGTCATTTGATACGAGTCCGAGTCGAGTCCTCATCTCTGGCAGTCCATCCTAAACCTGGGAGGCATCAAGACGATTGAGCAGCAGTCCCCTGTAATGAGTTTCCTGTCTGTTTTAAATGTGGTGGATTGAGTAGCTGGAACTGGTGGTAGCTCAGCTCCTCCAGGGTTCTCCTTAGGGTTCTTTGTTTGGCTCTCTGTGCTTTCCGTGTGGTCTTCATATCGCTGGGAGGATTTGTAATGTTTATGCCCATGTGGGTCAATCGGAAGGGTTTACCTACCTGTTCTATTCTCTCTCCGCTCAGGGTGCCAGTCCATCAAAGGGCAAAGACACCAATATGCATACATATAATGGCAATTAGTATCTCTAATTATCTGGGAATCGAACCCAGGGCCTTCTTGCTGTGAGGCAGCAGTGCTACCCACCAAGCCAGTGTGCCACCCTGTAACAGTATCAGTACCCTTTCAATGGCTTCATCACAATGATTCGTGATTGGGGCAGATTGGGACAATGGTTGTCTAGTGGGTACAGCTATGGTTAAATGTTGAAATCCCAGCTCTGCCTTGCAGCCACTGTCGGGCCCTATAAAGCGTCTTTGAGTGTCCTGAAAAGCGCTATATAAATAAAATGTATTATTATTATTATTATTATTATTATTATTAACTCTCTCGGCTCCAGGGCGCCGTACAATGGCTGACCCTGTGCTCTGACCCCAAGTTCCAAACAAGCTGGTATACGGGATATCGTAACCCAACGCTACGGCCCGTCACAGATCAAATCTTGACGTTTGATGTTTTTAGTCATATCCACATGTTTTATAAAGGTCAGAGATATATCAGCGCTCCTAAATCTCACTCTGTAGAAATGTGGAGATTGAGCAGCATGTGGAAAATGAATGAAATGATGCAGAATTTAATCAGAGAGCTGCAGACGTCCTCAGATTGAAGTGCCTCAGACCCGCGCTGATGCATAATGGATGTGTTTCTCTTCCCGGGAAACGAACCCTCCCTCCTATCTCCAAAATAGATTTATTGCATTCTACTTCACCTCTCATCTATATATTTATATTTATTTATTCTGTTTTTATCAGGGACGGCTGTTCTGCATGATTATTTTCTCTTTTTTTAAGTTAATTACACAAGTCAGTGGCTTCAATTCATTTTTTAATTAAGAACAGAGAACCTGAGCCGCGTGGTCATGGAGGTGTTTGTTTACTGAACCTCATTCTGCAGGAAAATAAGAAAATCCACAACTAATATTATAATCTCACCCTGTTTTATTAAGATTTCCTTATCAAATATAATTCAAAAGTATGTGAACGCCCCCCTGTAGGTTTAGCAACAGTTTGGGAAAGACTCTTCCCCGATATGGGTGTGGACAAACTCCAGAGGCCTGCCCTTACCCCAAGTAAACCTGCTATTAACCCCATTAACCTGCCCTTAACTCCACTAAACCTGCCATTAACCCATTAACCCTGCCCCTAAATCACTAAACCTGCCTTTAAATCACTAAACCTTCCCTTAACCCCATTATCCTGCCCTTAACCCCATTTTCCTGCCCTTAATTCCACTAAACCTGCCCTTACCCCAAGTAAACCTGCCCTTAACTCCACTAAACCTGCACTTAACCCATTAGACCTGCATTTAACCCCAGGTAAACCTGCCACTAACCCACTAAACCTGCCCCTATCCCCACTAAACCTGCCCTTAAATCACTAAACCTGCCCTTAACCCCATTATCCTGCCCTTAACCTCATTAGACCTGCATTTAACCCCATTAAATCTACATTAAACCCCACTAAACCTGCCCTTACCCCAAGTAAACCTGCCCTTAACTCCACCAAATCTGCCCTTAACCCTACCTAACCTGCCCTTACTCCAAGTAAACCTGCCTTTAACCCCATTAAACCTGCCCTTAACCCCTCCTTTGACACTTGGTGGCAGCCAGAACATTTACATGCTAAAGTGATCAGAATGTAAATACTGTGGTATTAATATTAACGCGTGACGTATGTGAGTGTGCTCCTAATGCTTATCTTAATGCCCCGAGTCCTTAAGACGAGGGTGTTCCGGCTCCCAGGGGGTCAGAGCTTAGTCATGACCGTTTCAGATCGGACTGCGGTCCTGCACACTGATGGCGCTGTGCCCGTGCCAGCTAACAGCGCTCGCCGTGCCTCCTGCATGACCCTCGACATCGAATCCTACCTCGTTAATCACGCGTACGAGCCGCTTGTCGAGCACCTGATCTGAACTAAATCCACTTAGGGAGCGGCGGAACGGCGGCCTGCCGAGCTAACGGACAAGAGCTAAATTTATGTGGGTGCAGATTAAATCTAACATGAGAGACTGTACGGCACGGTGGGGCAGTGGTAACTCTGCGGTTCAGGTACTAGTTCAAGCCCCTATTTTTATTTTAGTTTAAAACATTTTCTGGCTGCTCCCGTATTTAAGCATCACCACAGCGGATCTGGTCCTCATACCAGGCTTTCTGCATACTTGCAAACCCTCATATTTCTATTTGTGCTTGGGCCCAGCACTAACAAGTGCACCTCGTAATCGCTAGGCTGTTTCAGCCGCCTCCTCCCCCACCTGGACATTAGCCAAAAAAATACAAAATAAATAAAAAATACAAAAATAATAAATGAATGGAAACAATCAAAACTAGTGACACAGAAAAGAGGGGAAAAATGAATAAAAAAGAAAGAAAATAAAAAAAGAAATAAGAAAAAAAACGAGAAAAAAAGAAAAAAGAGATAAGAAAAAAACAAAGGAAAAAAGAAAATAAGAAAGAAAAAAGAGACAAAAAAACAGAAAACAAGAAAAATAACAAAGAAAAAAAGAAAAAAAGAAGAAAAAAGAAAAGAAGAAAAATAACAAAGAAAAAATATAAAAGAAATAAAGAAAGAAAGAAAAAAGAAAGAAAGAAGGAAAGAAAAAAGGAGAAATAAATAAAGAAAGAAAGAAACGGAAAAAAAAGAAGAAAAAAGAAATAAAAAAGAGAGGAAAAAGGAAAAAAACAAAGAAAAAAACAGGAAAAAGAAAATAAGAAAGAAATAAGGAAAAAGAAAACAAGCAAAAAAGAAAAAAAAACTAAACAAAAAAAAAAGAAGAAAGAAAAAAGAGAAAAACTAAACAAATAACAAAAAGAAAATAATAAGCTCCTTTGGGGTGGTTGGTTATAATGTTGTATTTCATCAATCTTACTTTGAACTGAAGTGCTTTGTGCTTACAGCTAAGATCAGGTTCACGTCGGGTACTTCAGCGCTGTACTCGGGGCAGTTCAACACCCGCGTGTTAAAATCAGGGGTGGATTTAAGGGGGCAGCTTTACAGTTGTCCGGTTGTTTAGTGGGCGTGGTCACTGGTTCCAGTTAATCCATCATTCTGCTCATTACACACCATTAACGAGTGGCCGTGTAGCAGCGAACACAGTTTATAATGAACCTCCCTCCTCATTAACGCCTGTCGCTGCAGGATGAGCAATTATACATCATTAGCGGTGAAATTCCCTGATTACACGCGCCACCCTGCCGGGGGGTTCACCTCGACCTAAACCTGCGCCCGGGGGTGCCAGGGTCACCTGCGGTTAATGGGTAAATAATGTACCTCCTAAATTCTGCATCGGACACTCCCTCGTTATTCAGTAGGAGCATTTTAAGTGATCTAAGAATTTAGACACGCCCTCTTCTCGTGAGTGTAGGATGATGGGAAATGCGTCTGTGTGGAGAGAGAGAGCGATATGGACCATCAGACGAGCTGCTGTGCCTCAAACACTTACAGGTCAAATTTATAAAACAGCCACGCACTGATCCCCATTATCCCCTGTCTCATTATGCAGACATCATGGATCAGCCAGCAGAGGGCGTAATTCCAGCAGTTATGAGGAATCCCTACGACCCTCCCTCCCTCAGGCGAACCAGCCTGTGTATGTGTAGGAGCCCGGCCGGCCGATAGCAGATCACTGATGTGCTAACGTACTGTACCGCTTTCTTTAAATGGATACGTTTCAACACATTCAGATCAGAAAAAGAATAAATATGATTTCTAAAAAATGTTTTTAATGAACATTTAATAACAATCAATGTTTATTATCAATGTTTCTCCTACTGTCCCATTACTTTCTGGAGATGATGTTTGTAAGGCTTCACACAATCAGCACAAACACCCGGAGGAGATTCAGATTTAATAAGATTTCATTCTTTTAATTTTGATCTGACAGTGAACTCATTTATTTGGCCGATATAAAAATCTATAAGCCGCGTCTCAAACGGCGTCGTTTGTTTATTTTTATTGCGGCGAGTGTTTTCCTCCTGAGACTGTCAGTGACTTTTATTATTTATTATTTATTTATTATTTTTAATATATGATTTAAATGTATTTTAGACAGAGCTGATATGATTGTACATTAAAAGCATTATTAAGTTGTCTAACATAATACACGATGAGCTCTTTGTATGGTGGTGAAGATAAACACACCCGGTATCACCGAGCATGCTCAGTATAGTGTTTATTATTACTTTGTTTAGTTTTGTAGATCTCCTGATTCAGACTCGGATAAAACTCGTCAGCTTGTGCTTAAGAGCGACGTGTGAGGGATTTTTACCCACCGCCATCAGACTTCACAGCGAGACTCTCTACAGTCGAGGCGGCTCAGACCTCCTGATGGACAGATTAAGAATGTAAAGATAAACAGTCATGCACTGATCCCCGTTATCCCCCGTCTAACTGCGCACATGTCATGGATCAGCCAGCAGAGGTCATTATTACAGCATTATTATTATTATTATTATTATTATTATTATTATTATTATTATGTGTTAAGATTAGTACAGTATTATTATTAATATTATTATTACTATTATTATTATTATTATTATTATTTTGTTATTATTATTGCATTATACATTTACATTTTCGACTTACAATTATGACTGAATACAGTTTGAGCAATTAAGGGTTGAGGACCTTGCTCAGGGGCCTAACAGTGGTGGTGGTGAGGCTTGAACCGGCAACCTTAGGATTACCAGTTCAGCATCTTAACCGCTGAGCTATCACTACCCAAATGATATTATTATTATTATTAATATTATTATTACTATTATTATTTTTATTTATTATTATTATTATTATTAATATTATTATTATTATTATAATTATTATTATTATTTATTATTATTATTATTATTATTATTATAATTTATTATTATTATTATTATTATTATTATTTAGCAGTATAAACACTGGGGTGAGGTATACATACACTAATCTGTTGCTGGTTATGTTTTGGGAGCTTGGAGGAAACCAGTGTAGCTGCATTTACACGATAATAAAACTGACCACGCGGCTCGAATCCTGGTGTAAATTATTTAACTGTATTTGTGAAACGTGATCCTGAGGTAGTGAGATCTCATAAAGAAACTGAGTTCAGTAAACGATGCAGGACTAACTGGTTTTAATGGGGTAGCGGAGAACGTTAGCTTGTTCCGCTGGGCAATGCAAATGAAACTGGATATTATTTCTCCTGCTAGAGGCCGAACACATTCAAACACTCGCACACTAAATGATATTTTGCTTTGAAAATACTGGACACTTGTGATACTGCGAGAATCAGCACATCAAGCTAATGCTTTTATTACTTTTGTAAAATATTTGAGCTACTGGGCACCCAGGTGGCACAGCGAGATATTCCACTCGTGGGTTCTGATCTCTCCGAGTCTGAATCTCTGCTCTGCTACCGGTCGGCTGGGCGCCCACTAGTGCCTGTGACGGACAAAATTGGCCACTAATCTGCCGAGCGGGAAAAGACGGGACTAAAAAGTGGGCGGGATCTTCGAGGGTTAGTAGCCCGAGGCGCCTGTACAGAAGTGGAGGAACGTGGAGATCAGCGCGTGACTCTCCCTGCGCGAGACCGATCTCATGTGTAAAGCCTGGACAGCAAAGGCTGCAGTTATACAGCAGCAATGACGCCCATTCGACCTCCTTCTGTATTTGTTGGGGCACCTGGCCAGGTCGATAGCACTGCATGGGAACTCAAAATCTAGGCAGTGTTGGGCTGGAGCAATAGTCCACTGATTCTTGATATTATTTGAGATATAATTTGTGTCCCTATTTAGACCCCAGTTTCCTCGTGTCCAGTTTGAACGTGTCTGTTGATCAACAGATATTAATAAATCAGATTTTATTGACATTATTTTTACTGTTCCTTTTTACACTCTCATAAAACATTCATCCATGGTGAGAAAATCATCTTGACGCGGCGCTGAGATTCTCCGGCAGTACAAATAAATTATGAACTATTATTTTTCTGCCTCACTGATGCTGATCTACAAATAAACACCACGCTTCAGCCGCATCCATAATGCATGAACGGAGGGTTCGAGCTTCATTTGCCATTCGAGTTGTGCGATCTTCCTCCTGCACTGGAGACGGAAGGGTCAAAAAACTGAACTATTGGCCAGACTGGACGCCTGCAGGCCCTCGAGCTCCAGTTATTAGCGTCAGGGTGAGTTTTACCTCCGAAAGGACCCAATAAATAAATAAATAAATAAACAAACATATTAAGGTGAAAGAAGCATTAAGTGCTCATAATGTGCAGAACAACTCAACACAAGTCATACAACTTACTGGTCCTTATAAGCATAATAATAATAATAATAATAATAATAATAATAATACATTTTATTTATAACGCACTTTACATTTGAAAACAAATCTCAAAGTGCTACAGAAAAAGAGTAATATAAAAAAAAAAATAAAAAAAAAACATGAAATAACCACATGCCATAACCACAGCATCAATCTCACTCTGAATCCCGACCAGCACAGGCCGTCCTCCTGATCCTTTATGTAACATGGTGCTTCAAGTTGAAAGGACTGTTCTCCCTTTTTCTTCCAGTTTAGTCATAGCCAGTTCCTCTTTCTCTGCTGGAGACCCCAATGGTGTGCGAGGCAAAGATGTTCACAAGTCACAAAATACGAGTCTGTCCAGGTTTACTCTGCTATTGTTTCCAGTGCTTTGTGCAGCGACCCTGATCAGAATAAAGTGATTATTATTAATAATAAAGATTAATAATAAATGAATGAGTGAGTGAGGTTCTGATCGGTCGTGTCTCCCCTCCATCATCAGTAAAGTGTAGTTGAGTTCTTCAGTATAACCGCGTACAGTAATTAGCTGTGTTAACGACCTCTGAGACGAGTTTATCTCCAGTGAAATTAAAATTCTACCCTGTAATAAACTCCCACAATTACTTTAGAGCTTTTACGCACAATTCAATTAGAAAAGACCCACAGCTACCTGTTTTACCTCTATAGGGTCGTTATTTAGGCTTTCTGTAGTAAAGAACACACATTCTGGTCAAATAAAGCAGAAAACACTAATACATCATCTAATAATAAAGTTTTAAATATGACAAAAATGTGTAAGAATTCATTTGAAATATTCACAGTAAATATCACAGTAAAACCAGTTTTACTTACATTAGTAGTAAAAAATTTTTTACTACATTTTTGAAGTATTTATTAATTAATTTATTTATTTATTTCTGTTAAGCTATAAAGAAGAACATTTATAAATCCCTTGATCTTTTTTTTAAGGTAATTTAGATAATTGTGTCCAACATCCTTAAATATTAATACATATTTACATGTAGGGTAAAAATTACAAATTCAGAAAGTATTCAGACCCTTTAACTTTTCAACAAACTTTGGGTTGTGTTTAATTTTAAATATATAAGTGCTCATTTATCACAAATGTGAGCAACAACTCATAATAATAATAATAATAATAATAATAATAATAATAATAATAATAATAACAGTAATAATAATAATAATAATAATAACAGTAATAATAATAATAATAATAACAGTAATAATAATAAGAATAATACTAATAACAATAATAATAATGATAATAATAATAATAATAACAATAATAATAATAATAACAGTAATAATAATACTAATAATACTACTACTACTACTAATAATAATAATAATAACAGTAATAATAATAATAATAATAATAACAGTAATAATAATAAGAATAATAATAACAACAACAGTAATAACAATAATAATAACAATAATAATAACAGCTGGAGCAGGGTGAATGATCCGTCACTATCCAAAATAACTGGACACCACGTTATTTTTAAGCGGTTCACTTCATCAGCGTGCTCAAAATCATCACCTTCACTGTGGAGTGGGTTTGAATCCTGAAGCAGGTCAAGGTTCTTCTATCAGACTTTCTGTTGGTGATCATGAGGCGAACATCAGATCTGAATGTTACCCTGCTCATTTACTCTGCCTGGGAGAAATGGGCCGTTCACCCACCTGATGGGCACTAAAATGAGGTTCTCTGTTTCAGCTCTATTACACAAACGTCATTGCCTGATGGATAAAACAAAATTCGGACCTAAATGTCGTCTGCTGCTTGTGACTGGACCGTGACTTTGGAAGTAAAGGAACGTTTGAACCTTGAAGATTGGGATGGCGCGGTGCCCAGCACAGTGAGTAACGCTATCTCTGAATCTCGGCTCTGTTACTGCTCGGCTAGGCACCCCTTAGCGGGCACAATTGCTGACAGCAAACAAAATCAGCCACTAGTCTGCTGGGTGGGAAAAGACGGGTGGGGCTTTAGAGGCTGTGTAAGGACCCTGGTTAGTAGACCGAGGTGCCTGTACAGAAGTGGAGGAACGTGGAGATCAGCGCGTGACTCTCCGTGTGCGAGACCGACCTCACGTGGCAATCCACCAAAGTACGGGGGGGGATAAGAAGGGGTCGGTGGAGCGTGCAGGTGTCGGAGGGAGGGCGTGTCAGGAGAATATACCCTCCTCGTACCAGAGATGGGGACTGGAGTCCAAGTCGCACGTAAGTCGCACACGCAGCGACTTCAGACTCGACTCGGACTCGTTTTAAACGACTCGTGACTCGCAAAAAATGACTCGTGTACAACAAAAGTCAGCAACATTAGTTACATGTGATAATTATATACAGTGTATCACAGAAGTGAGTACACCCCTCACATTTCTGCAAATATTTTATTATATCTTTTCATGGGACAACACTATAGAAATAAAACTTGGATATAACTTAGAGTAGTCAGTGTACAGCTTGTATAGCAGTGTAGATTTACTGTCTTCTGAAAATAACTCAACACACAGCCATTAATGTCTAAATAGCTGCAACATAAGTGAGTACACCCCACAGTGAACATGTCCAAATTGTGCCCAAAGTGTCAATATTTTGTGTGACCACCATTATTATCCAGCACTGCCTTAACCCTCCTGGGCATGGAATTCACCAGAGCTGCACAGGTTGCTACTGGAATCCTCTCCCACTCCTCCATGATGACATCACGGAGCTGGTGGATGTTAGACACCTTGAACTCCTCCACCTTCCACTTGAGGATGCGCCACAGGTGCTCAATTGGGTTTAGTCCATCACCTTTACCTTCAGCTTCCTCAGCAAGGCAGTTGTCATCTTGGAGGTTGTGTTTGGGGTCGTTATCCTGTTGGAAAACTGCCATGAGGCCCAGTTTTCGAAGGGAGGGGATCATGCTCTGTTTCAGAATGTCACAGTACATGTTGGAATTCATGTTTCCCTCAATGAACCGCAGCTCCCCAGTGCCAGCAACACTCATGCAGCCCAAGACCATGATGCTACCACCACCATGCTTGACTGTAGGCAAGATACAGTTGTCTTGGTACTTCTCACCAGGGTGCCGCCACACATGCTGGACACCATCTGAGCCAAACAAGTTTATCTTGGTCTCGTCAGACCACAGGGCATTCCAGTAATCCATGTTCTTGGACTGCTTGTCTTCAGCAAACTGTTTGCGGGCTTTCTTGTGCGTCAGCTTCCTTCTGGGATGACGAACATGCAGACCGAGTTGATGCAGTGTGCGGCGTATGGTCTGAGCACTGACAGGCTGACCTCCCACGTCTTCAACCTCTGCAGCAATGCTGGCAGCACTCATGTGTCTATTTTTTAAAGCCAACCTCTGGATATGACGCCGAACACGTGGACTCAACTTCTTTGGTCGACCCTGGCGAAGCCTGTTCCGAGTGGAACCTGTCCTGGAAAACCGCTGTATGACCTTGGCCACCATGCTGTAGCTCAGTTTCAGGGTGTTAGCAATCTTCTTATAGCCCAGGCCATCTTTGTGGAGAGCAACAATTCTATTTCTCACATCCTCAGAGAGTTCTTTGCCATGAGGTGCCATGTTGAATATCCAGTGTCCAGTATGAGAGAATTGTACCCAAAACACCAAATTTAACAGCCCTGCTCCCCATTTACACCTGGGACCTTGACACATGACACCATGGAGGGACAACGACACATTTGGACACAATTTGGACATGTTCACTGTGGGGTGCACTCACTTATGTTGCCAGCTATTTAGACATTAATGGCTGTGTGTTGAGTTATTTTCAGAAGACAGTAAATCTACACTGCTATACAAGCTGTACACTGACTACTCTAAGTTATATCCAAGTTTCATGTCTATAGTGTTGTCCCATGAAAAGATATAATGAAATATTTGCAGAAATGTGAGGGGTGTACTCACTTTTGTGATACACTGTATGTATATGATCCATCATCATTCTGATCGTGTCATTTTCTGCTCTCTAATAATAATAACGCTCCGGCCGTCTTAACCCACAACACACACAATGTGTAAATGTTCCAGCCAGCTTCCGGCTTAGTGATGAAGCGTCTTGTGGACATCCACACCAGTGAGACTGGGAGAGCATCAGCAAATTTCAACAAGCAGCTACTCGTCCAGCAAAAAAGCCAGCGCTGAATTACCCATGTCTAATTACTTATAAACTACACAAAATTGTTAGCCAACAAAGACTCTGCCAGCTTTTTTATTAGAATAGACAACTGGGTACCGCCTGGAACTAGACGTTCAAGAGGACGCCCCAGACTCACCTGGAGCAGAATGTTCATAAAAAGACCTGAAGGCTGGAGATCATGAGACACTCGCCCGAGACCAGACGTGATGGAGAACTCTTGGTGCCCGACATGCCAGCTAGCAGAGACCGGATGTGATGGAGAACTATTGGTGCCCGACATGCCAGCTAGCAGAGACCGGACGTGATGGAGAACTCTTGGTGCTCGACATGCCAGCTAGCAGAGACCGGACGTGATGGAGAACACTTGGTGCCCGACATGCCAGCTAGCAGAGACGATCTAAGTCGAAGCTCTCTGACAGGTATAGACGGCAATCTTCAGTTTGGGGGTCTGAATATTTTCTGAATCCACTGTACATCAGTTCTGAGACTCTTACGATGAATGAATCTAGTTTTTACGCAGGATGCCCTTCCTGGTGCAACCCTCCTATTGATCCGGGCATGGGACCTGCACTGAGGGTGCACTGATGTGTCCCTATAATGGCGAGGTTCATGTAACACCATGCACCTTCTGTGTTTCTGAGCCCAGTCTGACACTATATATCACCCGAGACCTAGCGTGATGGAGAACACTTGGTGCCCGACGTGCCAGCTGACCGGTATAGATGACCCTGTTTAGAACGACCATCTATAACCCAGTATAAACAAACATGACGAGGCAGAATTTTATGATGAACTATGTTGTACCAGGTTCCCGTATTTGAGCTTTAAGTCCACAACATCCTCTCCGTGTTTTCGGGCTCGAACCAAATCTTTCTTTAAAGAACAGAAGATAAAAGCAAACAGAGACGCCGCAGTCAGATTTACTCAGCTAATGGATCCGCCACGCCGCGCCCGCTACGCTTTTATCCTCCAGTGCTGGATCTCACACTGAGGGCTGGTGGTAATGGACTCACCATTACAGCTGTAGGAACGGATTCCTGCAAGTTCCCTACGACTCTGAGGAGGTTTCATTTAGGCTTCCTAAAGAGCACAGGCTGCCCTGAGCAAAAATGATGCTTTTAGCAAAGAAATAAAAGGCAAAAATATAAATGAATATAAATAAATAAATAAATAAATACAAATATTTAATTAAAAATACAAATAGAAATACTAAAACAAATATAATAATAATAATAATTAAAAAAAATAAAATAAAACAATAAATAAATCATGAAATAATAATAATAATAATAATAAAAATATATAAATGAAAATAAATAAAGAAATAAAAACAACAATAAATAAATCATTAAATAACAATGATAACAACAATAATAATAATAAAACAATTATAGTAATAATAATAATAATAATATTAAAAATAAATAAATAAAACAATAAATAAATCATGAAATAATAATAATAATAATTAAAAGTAAAGTAAAAATGAAAATAAATAAAATAAATTAATAACTACAACAATAAATACATTATTAAAAACCAATGATAACAACAATAATAATAAAAATAAAATAATAATAATAATAAGTAATAATTAGAAATAAAATTAAAATTGAAATAAATGAATAAATTAATTAAACAATAAATAAATCATGAAATAATAATAATAATAATAATAATAATAATAATAATAATTAAAAATAAAATGAAAATAAATAAATAAATACAACAATAAATAAATCATTAAATAATAATAATAATAATAATAATAATAAATTTAAATAAAAATAAATAAAAATTTAAAAAGCACCAACAAACACCTTGTCAGTTTATCAGAACATTTGCATTTGTGTAATTTATATACCCATTTATCTGCTCTTCTACTTTTTCCATTTATCAATACATCCTTCATTCACCCTGTCATCCAATCATCAATCATTTTAATTATTATCTTCTTGTTCTTACTATTTATCCATTTATCCATCTATTCAACATTCATTCATTCATTCATCCACATATTCATCAGCGATTTATTAATGGATTCAATCTATTCGTTCATTTACCATCTTCCCATTAATTCATCCACTCATCCATTCAATATCGATTTTAATTAAGATTTATTTATATTTATCTATTTATAGGCAGTGAGCAGTTCAGAAAAAGTAGCACTAAAGCATTCAAAAAACTACAAGGTGGACGAATCAATGCGGAGCAACCAACGGAGTTCTAATCAAATGTAAATAAATCCTCACTAATGTGTAATCTGTATAAAGGTGTAATTATACAAGTGTGGGTTTAATTGTAAATTGGGGCGTCAGGGGCAGTTTAAGCGTTTTCGGGACACGGAGGGAGACGTCAGCCGGCGTGCTAGCTTCGGTTTGAACGTCTTGAGGCTAACTGTGTTAGCTTAGTAAGCTAAAACTGCGGCGGCGTCTAAGTAGAGCGTCTAAATAATCTGATTATGAGTTCAGGTCTGATTAGAATCCTCTCTACTCTAGGAGCTGGTCAGGTGGGTAGTGGGGAGCAGGACGGGTCACCAGGTTTTTAAACAGAGCCTGTGTGTAGTCTGTCGAGGCATCTCAGAGCGAGCCAATCAGAACGACTCATCTCTGTTAAATCCACCATCATCTCCCCGTCCCCCGGCACCATTACGCTCCATAATCATTTATAGAGTCATACTGCGGGATCGGGGGGTGATTCTTCTCCTGCCCGGTGATTTGGAACGAGTGTCGAGCTCATTAAACGCTGTCTGAGACTGATAAAATTCTGGAAATTACTGTGGGGAGTGTGACACACACACACACACACACACACACACACAGAGTTATCATGTTTCATACAAAGGCACAAAATAATCAATCAATTTTGGAAGAGAATAAAATTCTGATCTGAATATCAGAGTAATAAAAATGATTTTAGGTGCAGGATAAAAGATTAAATGGATGTTTTATAAATTTATTAAGTCATTTTCTTTTTTTTAATCGTCTCAGTTACTGTATATTTGTCACTTCCTTGTTTCTACTCTCACTGTCCATTTTATCAGCTTCACTTACCATATAGAAGCACATTGTAGTTCTACAATTACTGACTGTAGTCCATCTGTTTCTCTACATGCTTTGTTAGCCCCCTTTCACCCTGTTCTTCAATGGTCAGGACCCCCACAGAGCAGGTATTATTTAGGTGGTGGATGATTCTCAGCACTGCAGTGACACTGACATGGTGGTGGTGTGTTAGTGTGTGTTGTGCTGGTATAAATGGATCAGACACAGCAGCACTGCTGGAGTTTTTAAACACCTCACTGTCACTGCTGGACTGAGAATCGTCCACCAACCAACAATATCCAGCCAACAGCGCCCCTTGGGCAGCGTCCTGTGACCACTGATGAAGGTCTAGAAGATGACCGACTCAAACAGCAGCAATAGATGAGCGATCGTCTCTGACTTTACATCTACAAGGTGGACCGACTAGGTAGGAGTGTCTAATAGAGTGGACAGTGAGTGGACACTGTGTTTAAAAACTCCAGCAGCGCTGCTGTGTCTGATCCACTCATACCAGCACAACACACACTAACACACCACCACCATGTCGGTGTCACTGCAGTGCTGAGAATCATCCACCACCTAAATAATACCTGCTCTGTGGGGGTCCTGACCATTGAAGAACAGGGTGAAAGGGGGTAACAAAGCATGTAGAGAAACAGATGGACTACAGTTAGTAATTGTAGAACTACAAAGTGACAAAATGGATCAGCTCCACTGAGTGTAGACACAAGGAGGTGGTTTTAATGTTATGGCTGATCGGTGTATACGATCACTGATTTACTGAATGATTGATCAGGTTTGGTCGTATAATGTTTAGATTGTATTTACGATTCTCAGTCAGGCCGGTACGATGTATCTAAAGCATCAACACCGACAGCACTTATAGAGGCGCGGGGCAGTAAAACTGTTCCATATGAGTTATAATATTACATATTCTACTCCATCAGACCGTTTTATTAGAGCGGTAATGTCACGACTTCAGTGTAATGTTTACTAATCCTATTATAATGGTAATACAAATAAATCCACTCCCATCATGGACTGGTTTATACCGACTCTGGGGCGGCAGCACCGGCTATATTAAGGTTAGACACTGTTTGGCTTCTTCACATCGTAAATAGAAGATCAGATTTAATATTATATAAATGATAGTATATTTTAATAAGTTCATTAAAAATATATACTTTATATTTATGTTTATATTTTCTGCAGGAGATTTTGCATGTTTACCTCAAGATAAAACACGTCTTCTTTCTACAAGTACAATGGTGCATGAAACATTTCATTTTGGAGGAAAAACAACTATTAATAAATAAATATTTTTATTTGCTTACGGGACAATCAGGAGTCATGGGGGTCTGGGCGGTCTGGTGCTCTCATGTTCGTCAGAATTGACTCAGACTTCTGACCTATAGGACCGGAGCTGCCCACCCCGATTATAGACAGAGGCGCAGAGCTTAGGGGTTCTGGAACATAGAAACTTGAGGTGATCAGGGATGTTGGATTGTTGTCGTTCTGCCTCTCTTGTCCGATCACTCAGGTTTGATGACGGTGGTGGAGGTGGGCGCTGATGTCCTGAAAGTCCTTGTTACCCACTCGCTCTCCCTTGTAGTTCTGCTGTAATAATTAGGGCTGCCGGAGTCTTAACTGATATTTTACTCTTAATGATTTCACATTGTAAATCCATCTTCTGTTGTTTTACCCCGAGGTTAAAGACTGCACGTCGAGACTGCAGTGCCAACAATGCTGCTCCTGCTAGATGTGACGGTCTCCTGGATTGTTTGAACCAAAAATGTCAAGAACTCACTACGGACTTTATCACAGACTGGACTGAATAATGAAGAACTCAGATTATTTTTACTAGTTAATTTCATTTTGTGTTTGTATGATTTGTGTAAATCCTGTTTATTTAAATGATCCTCCAGGCCACCCGAGGAGGACGGGGGTTCCTGCTGAGTCTGGTTCCTCTCAAGGTTCCTTCCTGTAATTTTAAGGGAGTTTTTCATTGCCACTGTCGCCCTCGGCTTGCTCAACAGGAGGTTTTTGGTCTGTCAGTCCTGTATTCTGTAAAGTTGCTTTGAGACGATGTCCATTGTAAAAACACCCATATACACATACGCTGCGGTCATCACAGAAAACAGTGCTCATAGTACCACAGACTTACCACTGACCATGACAAAAGAGCAGAACAGAGTGTTAAAATGTTCAATCCTGATTACTGGCAGAGGGACGCAGCGTCGTGTTGCTTACATTTTCAAAGACGATTAAAAAAACGAGGTCTAGCAGCAGAAATTGGCAACAGAACGTTACTGGCAGAGACTCTGTACCGGTTGGAAACGGCTCTCCACTGACCGGGACGACGGCCAAACTCGTCTGAATGAGACACAACAACTGCTGGACGACAATGAGTGACCTTCCCCAAAATGTACGAACGGTAACAGGGGTAAAGTGCACCGCGAGAGCGATTCGAGAAGGACGCCGGGGTATAATATTACTCTTACAGTAGCAACGTCTTGCTCATGGGAAATTTAAGAACCATCAATCTAACGGTTTGTTTTATTATTACTAAAAGCTGCCAACTTGATTCTGACCTCCTCTTCATCCTCTTCGTCTTCTTCTTTTTCGGCTGTTCCTGTTGGGGGCGCCACAGCCGATCATCGGACTCCATCTTGCCCTGCCCTGGACGTCCTCCTTTGGTCACCCCGATATGTCCATCGACCTCCTCCTCTTCCTCCTCCTGATAGAACTCTCATCCCTTTTCTGCACATGCTCAGATCAACCTGTCCTCCCTCACTGTGTCTCAAACATCCTTCCTGCTCCGCCCTTCTAATAAACGACTTCCCGATCCCGTCCGTCCTCGACAATTCCGACCAGAATCTCAGCATCTTCGTCTCTGCACCTCCAGCTCCCTCTCCAGCCTAGTGGGCCCAGCACCTAGTTGTCTAATACAGGGTACAGTTTGTTCATGATTTTTACTGCGACCCAGGCAACACATCAAACATCAAATCCATCAAAACAAAACACAAAACCAAATGTTCTTAATGAATGAAAATGGTGGCAATCTGGTCCCACTGTGGTTTACAAGATGTAGCGTAAAACCTCCACAAGAGGGAGCTCATGTACAAGTTTATTTTTTTGTTTTATGTGGCTGTTAAAATTCACTCACTCACTCACTCTCTTAACCGCTTATCCAATTAGGGTCACATGTGCTGGAGCCTATCCCAGCTTTTCAATGGGCGCAAGGCACACAGTAACACCCTGGACGAGGCACCAGGGACATATCGCAGGACATACACGCACACACACTCACCTATAGGGCAATTCAGTGTCTCCAATTAACCTGACTGCATGTTTTTTGACTGTGGGAGGAAACCGGAGCTCCCGGAGGAAACCCACACAGACACGGGGAGAACATGCAAACTCCACACAGAAGGCACCCGGACCGCCCCGCCTGGGGATCGAACCCAGGCCTGGCGCTGACGAAATGACCTGTAAGTTTGTTTAAGTTGTTTAAGAGGTGTTTAAGGATATGCTCCTGACCCACCAGACTCTGACCATGTATGACGCATGTATGATATTATAGTGTAGCAGGTGTAGATGGCTCACAGATTAGAGGACCTGGGTTTAATCCTTGCCTTCAGTGGGCAACAGTGTAATCCAACCTTGTGCTCCTGAATCACCACGACCCCACATTAACTGAAACAGATGAATAAATATGAATATATAATAATGAGTTAGTTTCCGCCGCTGTGGTGTGTATATATAATATATAGTATATATAACGCTAGGCTGCACACCGCTGTACCGCCGCCGTCCTTGTTTTTCATTTCTGCTTCCCATTGTGCTCAGGATCTTAAATCTCACAGCCTGCTGCAGGTTTATGGTTCATGCAGAGAGCTGGAACAGTCCGGCTGAAATAAATCTGGGTTATGATCAAGCCGGGAGCTGCTGGGGGTGCCGGGGTAGATCCTCCCGGAGTAAAACTTACTTAGCACAGTCCTCCCTTCTGTGAGGGCAGAGACGACAGATCAGTCACTGTTATGACATCTAAATATATCTAAATAATGTAATAACAATAATAATGTAATAACAATAATAATAATAATAATAATAATAATAATAATAACAATAATAATAATAATAATAATAATAATAATAATAATAATAATAACAATAATAATAATAATAATAACAATAATAATAATAATAATAATAATAATAATAATAATTACAGTACAAGAATGTACACTAATAGGCCAAAAGTATTTGGACACCTGACCAGGAGGTTGTTGGACATCTTATTTCAAAATAAGGCCTCCCACAAAACTTTAAATGTACGTAGTATATCTGTGTATGGGAATTTGTGCCCGTTTAGTCACTGAAGCATTATCAATGCCTGTGAGCATTTGGTTGCCTTGATTTCACTGGAAAACATAAATAATAATAATAATAATAATAATAAAAATAATAATAAAATAAATAGATAAATAAATTAAATTAAATAAAGATCATAATGAGATTCCTTCCCTTCCAGTTTTTTACCACAGATCAGACGTGTTTCCACTAAAAATAATAATAATAATAAAAAAATCCTGGAGAAAACGCTGGTCTATAAATCTCATCCCTGCAGAGTCCGTCATTATCTGTGCGCTAATGAACGATTATCTAGGAACCAAAAATGGATCCGTGTGTTTCACGCTGGTGGAGATAAAGCACGCACCGGTCTGCTTAACGCTTACTTTCTATTGGTGTAGCGCCACATCGCTTCTATTCTAATTTGCTTAACTTGTTGGTGTTGCTAACGTTCGCTCTGCCTCCTGTCGCTGAAAATCTCAGCTCTAATTATAAATGAACGACGGCCGGTCGCTTTGTGGCGTCGCTTCACTGCCGGTCAGAACTGAACGTTAAAAGTTAGTTACCAGGTCAGTTAGCAGTTTCTGTTCGCTGATTCGCTCTCAGACCGGCACTGTGTACGGGATCTATATACGCCTGAATAAAGCTTCAGCAGACAGAAGAGAGACGTTGTTAACCTTTAATCAACCAAAAGCTCGTTATTTATCAGCTCCCACTCGTCTTCCTGCCAGAGTCTGAAAAGTTCAGCCGAGGTTCTGCGTTAATAATGAGCAGAACTACACTTCAGCCTCTCAAACAGAACCGATAATTAATGACCATCATCATCAATCAACTTTTATAAACTCACACTGAGGAGACGCGCCGTTCTGTTACAGTCTTATAAAGAGTTTTACTGCATCAGGTCGTTAATCAGCATTAATATCAGAACGGACAAGAATTCAGTATTTACATAGAAAGACTCTTGGAGTTCAAATCTCAGCTCTGTTGGGCGCCCCCTAGCAGGCACAAATGGCAGTGCAGTCAGTGCAGCACACAAATCCGGCCACTAGTCTACTGGTGGGAAAAGACGTGACTATAAAGGGGACACTGTGTAACCCCTGGAGCAGACAGGGTTAAGGGCCTTGCTCAAGGACCCAACAGTGGCTGCATAGCAGAGCCTGGATTTGAACCACCAATCTTCCGGTTGATAGCCCAAAGCTCTACCCACTAGGCTCCCACTGTCCTCCACTAGGCTACCAGATACTCTGATACTAATGCTATGTACTTTTGGGGATCGAACCACTAGAACAGCGGCCCCAAAACTACAGAACACTCTTCCTTTATACATAGTATTTATAAATGTTCTTAACTAGGG
Source organism: Trichomycterus rosablanca (assembly GCF_030014385.1). NCBI lineage: Eukaryota > Metazoa > Chordata > Actinopteri > Siluriformes > Trichomycteridae > Trichomycterus > Trichomycterus rosablanca. The sequence continues at coordinate 39,486,437 of NC_085999.1, read as the reverse complement.
GGCACCGTTTCAGTGAGCCCAGAGAGGGGTCCCATTGCATTTGATTAAAAAAAGTCTTGGAAAGAAGTGGAGAAACGTGGAGATCAGCGCGTGACTCTCCCCGTGTGAGACCGGCTGATCCACCAAAGTACGGGCGAATAAGAAGGGGTCGGTGGAGCGCGCTTGCGTCGGGGGAGGGCGTGTCAGGCGGAGGACATTATATCCACGGGGATGAATAACTCTATATGAATGCCCACGGTTTTGAAATAAAATTTCCAACAAGCTTATGGTGAGGCGTCCACATACTTTTGTTAACATAAAAAAGCGAAAAAGTGAGACCCGTCAGTGTCAGAAGTTGGGTGTTTAATCTTGTCCCCGCTGACAGGTGAGGAAATGACGGGAACTACGTGACCGGGGTGAGGATGTATTTTCCGTTGGGGGTCTCGGTGTAAACCAGTTTCCTCCTGTCAGTCATTGTAATAGCTTCTCACTTCAGCCGTCAGATCAACATCCACACCGTCGTCCTGTAACAGCAGCCTGGCAGCTTCTCTCCAGCTTCTCTCCAGCTTCATGTGGACTGATTTATGTGTACAAACTTACAGGACAGTGAAACTCGAACCCTCTTAGTTTCTGTATGAATAACTCCCGAATCATGTCTGTCAGACAGACACATTTAGCTTTGCAGATGATACGTGAGGGTATCTACAATCACAGTTCGAATCTCGGCTCTGCTGCTGGCGGGCGGGGCACCTACATGGACGACCATTAACTCGTTTATGAGGTAGGGCTGTAGGGATTCCTGAAAACTGCTGCACTTGTGAGCTTCTGAAACTGCAGATGGAAATCCGATTCCCTGATCTCCCACATCCACAGAAATACAGACAATTACTGTCTACAGACGTATAAGTGCAAAATCAATAATCTGAACGACCTCCACATCTTCTGTTCTCACCCTGAAACAAACCGTGTGAAGCTACAACCACCGTGAACTCAAAAACAAGCCTCATTCCCACTAACACTAGTACTGGTATTTGTGTTGTAGTTAATAAACCAGTAGCCAGGTTTTGCTGGTTTGGGTCACAGTGGGTAAGAAAATGTTAAATCTGCAGGTAAAAGTCAATTAGATAGAACAGACAAAATGTTCTTTAAATAATTGTTTTGTATTTCATTTATTAACCAGATTGATTATTTGAAACAAACAAAAATGTAATTAAAAAATATATTGGATATGTTTTAAATATTTAAATATATACATTTTTAATTTATATATTTATTACTTTTATTATTATTATTATTATTATGATTATTATTATTATTATATTATTATTATTATAATTATTATGATTATTATTATTATTGTTGTTATTATTATTTTTATTATTATTATTTTTATTATTATTATTATTATTATTATTATTATTATTATTATATTATTATTATTATTATAATTATTATGATTATTATTATTATTGTTGTTATTATTATTTTTATTATTATTATTTTTATTACTATTTTTATTATTATTATTATTATTATTATTAATATTGCATTTACCAGATGCTTTTATCAAATGTGACTTCATATTTAGGACTGAGCAATAAGCAACTTAGTACAGGTGGGGCTTGAACCAGCAACCTTCTGATTACTAGTCCAGTGCCTTAGCCACTGAGCTACTACTACTACTACTAATAATAATAATAATACTAATACTAATAATAATAATAATAATAATACTACTACTAATAATAATAATAATAATAATAATAATAATAATAATAATAATAATAATAATAATAATAATAATAATAATACTTATAATAATAAGAATAACAATAATATTTGTTAGAAGACCTTTTAAATATAGAAGGAGTTGTTCCATTTCATTGCATTCTAGTCTAATATAGAAATCCTATTATATATATATATATATATTTTTTTTTTTTTTTTTTTGAAGCAAAATATTAGAATCCTCTCCACTGAGGCAGCTGATTAGGTAAAGTAGGGAGCAGGGTGGGTCGATAGGTTTTCAGATAGATCCATGCTGTAGCTATACCCCAAATATAAAGGGTGTGCCTCCGGATCCCCTGTAAAATGTCTAAAATACTGACTGCAGCAGGAGCAGCTTGAATCCTGACCAGAAATGATCTTGCCGGCAGCTCAACAGTGCGACTCTTATACACACAAATCTACTCATCATCCAGTGAATATAGCCGGGAGGTAAATGACCCTGCAAAAAGTGTGTATGAGTTCCAGCCCAGTTGGGTTTTATATTTCAGGAACTGGGATTAAAAAATCATGGTGATTAGGGGTGACAGGACCGACCTGCTGACCGCTCCGTCACTGTGTGACCCACTTATACAGAACTGTGTTGGTACATCGTGGTAATTCTGTAACCCCGAGCAGTGAAAACACTTCATTTCACCTTAGCATTAGCACACATGCTATTTTTAACATGGTTTTAGCATCTGTTCCAAAAACAACTCGTGAATTTAGTTGTATATTTACGTATATACAGTGTATCACAAAAGTGAGTACGCCCCTCACATTTCTGCAAATATTTCATTATATATTTTCATGGGACAACACTATAGACATGAAACTTGGATATAACTTAGAGTAGTCAGTGTACAGCTTGTATAGCAGTGTAGATTTACTGTCTTCTGAAAATAACTCAACACACAGCCATTAATGTCTAAATAGCTGCAACATAAGTGAGTACACCCCACAGTGAACATGTCCAAATTGTGCCCAAAGTGTCAATATTTTGTGTGACCACCATTATTATTCAGCACTGCCTTAACCCTCCTGGGCATGGAATTCACCAGAGCTGCACAGGTTGCTACTGGAATCCTCTTCCACTCCTCCATGATGACATCACGGAGCTGGTGGATGTTAGACACCTTGAACTCCTCCACCTTCCACTTGAGGATGCGCCACAGGTGCTCAATTGGGTTTAGTCCATCACCTTTACCTTCAGCTTCCTCAGCAAGGCAGTTGTCATCTTGGAGGTTGTGTTTGGGGTCGTTATCCTGTTGGAAAACTGCCATGAGGCCCAGTTTTCGAAGGGAGGGGATCATGCTCTGTTTCAGAATGTCACAGCACATGTTGGAATTCATGTTTCCCTCAATGAACTGCAGCTCCCCAGTGCCAGCAACACTCATGCAGCCCAAGACCATGATGCTACCACCACCATGCTTGACTGTAGGCAAGATACAGTTGTCTCGGTACTTCTCACCAGGGCGCCGCCACACATGCTGGACACCATCTGAGCCAAACAAGTTTATCTTGGTCTCGTCAGACCACAGGGCATTCCAGTAATCCATGTTCTTGGACTGCTTGTCTTCAGCAAACTGTTTGCGAGCTTTCTTGTGCGTCAGCTTCCTTCTGGGATGACGATCATGCAGACCGAGTTGATGCAGTGTGCGGCGTATGGTCTGAGCACTGACAGGCTGACCTCCCACATCTTCAACCTCTGCAGCAATGCTGGCAGCACTCATGTGTCTATTTTTTAAAGCCAACCTCTGGATATGATGCCGAACACGTGGACTCGACTTCTTTGGTCGACCCTGGCGAAGCCTGTTCCGAGTGGAACCTGTCCTGGAAAACCGCTGTATGACCTTGGCCACCATGCTGTAGCTCAGTTTCAGGGTGTTAGCAATCTTCTTATAGCCCAGGCCATCTTTGTGGAGAGCAAAAATTCTATTTCTCACATCCTCAGAGAGTTCTTTGCCATGAGGTGCCATGTTGAATATCCAGTGGCCAGTATGAGAGAATTGTACCCAAAACACCAAATGTAACAGCCCTGCTCCCCATTTACACCTGGGACCTTGACACATGACACCAGGGAGGGACAACGACACATTTGGGCACAATTTGGACATGTTCACTGTGGGGTGTACTCACTTATGTTGCCAGCTATTTAGACATTAATGGCTGTGTGTTGAGTTATTTTCAGAAGACAGTAAATCTACACTGCTATACAAGTTGTACACTGACTACTCTAAGTTATATCCAAGTTTCATGTCTATAGTGTTGTCCCATGAAAAGATATAATGAAATATTTGCAGAAATGTGAGGGGTGTACTCACTTTTGTGATACACTGTATATACATGTACCTGTATATACACTATACTGCCAAAAGTATTCGCTCGTCTGCCTTCACACGCATATGAACTTGAGTGACTCCCATTCTAAATCCACTGGGTTTAATATGATGTCGCCCCCCTTTGCAGCTATAACAGCTTCATCTCCTCTGGGAAGGCTTTCCACAAGGTTTAGGAGTGTGTTTATGGAAATTTTTGACCATTCTTCCAGAAGCGCATTTGTGAGGTCAGACACTGATGTTGGACGAGAAGGCCTGGCTCACAGTCTCCGCTCTAATTCATCCCAAAGGTGTTCTATCAGAGGTGTTCCACACCAAACTGGCTCATCCACGTCTTTATGGAGCTTGTGCTTTGTGCACTGGTGCGCAGTCATGTTGGAACAGGAAGGGGCCATCCCCAAACTGTTTCCACAAAGTTGGGAGCATGAAATTGTCCAGAATCTCTTGGTGTGCTGAAGCATTAAGAGTTCCTTTCACTGGAACTAAGGGACCGAGCCCGACTCCTGATAAACACCCCCACACCATAATCCCCCCTCCACCACACTTTACACTCGGCACAATACAGTCAGACAGGTACCGTTCTCCTGGCAACCACCAAACCCAGACTCGTCCATCGGATCTCCAGACGGAGAAGCGTGATCCGTCACTCCAGAGAACACGTCTCCACTGCTCTAGAGTCCAGTGGCGGCGTGCTTTACACCACTGCATCCGGTGATGTGAGGCTTGGATGCAGCTGCTCGGCC
>NC_085999.1:39471612-39476612 GCF_030014385.1 Trichomycterus rosablanca | reverse complement strand
AAAGGTTACGTGAAGGTGAGAGCGACAGGGAAGTGAACTATTTTCTCAGCTCTGAGTGTCATTAAACGCAGCATTGTGTTCGACTCCCTCCCGTCTCACAGCCTCCATCCATGTCCGGTAATGAGACTGTCGGTTTGATTTAGGGGAGCGGGTGCAGCGTTCTGAACGGCTTTCACATTCACAATCATTTGCAAATCAGAGCCAATCGAATGCAAATCTTTGTATTAGCGATGCTGAGACGCTGGTCGGGGGTCCACTCGCATGTATAATGCAGATGTTATTCCAGCCCAGTCACAACTGGATATGGTGAGATTTTTTACCCCCCGACACTGCGCCCAATTTCTGCATTCAGTCAGACGTGTGTTTACTCTTCTCTCCAAGCGTCCACATTTATTCTGGAGGCGATTTGCTTAGAGTAAGAAAAACTTCCTTCTTTTTACCTTACAGGTAACATATGTGGAAAACCCGTTCTAGATATAGGGGCATTTATATATACAGTGTATCACAAAAGTGAGTACACCCCTCACATTTCTGCAGATATTGAAGTATATCTTTTCATGGGACAACACTGACAAAATGACACTTTGACACAATGAAAAGTAGTCTGTGTGCAGCTTATATAACAGTGTAAATTTATTCTTCCCTCAAAATAACTCAATATACAGCCATTAATGTCTAAACCACCGGCAACAAAAGTGAGTACACCCCTAAGAGACTACACCCCTAAATGTCCAAATTGAGCACTGCTTGTCATTTTCCCTCCAAAATGTCATGTGATTTGTTAGTGTTACTAGGTCTCAGGTGTGCATAGGGAGCAGGTGTGTTCCATTTAGTAGTACAGCGCTCACACTCTCTCATACTGGTCACTGAAAGTTCCAACATGGCACCTCATGGCAAAGAACTCTCTGAGGATCTTAAAAGACGAATTGTTGCGCTACATGAAGATGGCCAAGGCTACAAGAAGATTGCCAACACCCTGAAACTGAGCTGCAGCACAGTGGCCAAGATCATCCAGCGTTTTAAAAGAGCAGGGTCCACTCAGAACAGACCTCGCGTCGGTCGTCCAAAGAAGCTGAGTGCACGTGCTCAGCGTCACATCCAACTGCTGTCTTTGAAAGATAGGCGCAGGAGTGCTGTCAGCATTGCTGCAGAGATTGAAAAGGTGGGGGGTCAGCCTGTCAGTGCTCAGACCATACGCCGCACACTACATCAAATTGGTCTGCATGGCTGTCACCCCAGAAGGAAGCCTCTTCTGAAGTCTCTACACAAGAAAGCCCGCAAACAGTTTGCTGAAGACATGTCAACAAAGGACATGGATTACTGGAACCATGTCCTATGGTCTGATGAGACCAAGATTAATTTGTTTGGTTCAGATGGTCTCAAGCATGTGTGGCGGCAATCAGGTGAGGAGTACAAAGATAAGTGTGTCATGCCTACAGTCAAGCATGGTGGTGGGAATGCCATGGTCTGGGGCTGCATGAGTGCAGCAGGTGTTGGGGAGTTACATTTCATTGAGGGACACATGAACTCCAATATGTACTGTGAAATACTGAAGCAGAGCATGATCCCCTCCCTCCGGAAACTGGGTCGCAGGGCAGTGTTCCAGCATGATAATGACCCCAAACACACCTCTAAGACGACCACTGCTTTATTGAAGAGGCTGAGGGTAAAGGTGATGGACTGGCCAAGCATGTCTCCAGACCTAAACCCAATAGAACATCTTTGGGGCATCCTTAAGCGGAAGGTGGAGGAGCGCAAAGTCTCGAATATCCGCCAGCTCCGTGATGTCATCATGGAGGAGTGGAAAAGCATTCCAGTGGCAACCTGTGAAGCTCTGGTAAACTCCATGCCCAGGAAAGTTAAGGCAGTTCTGGGAAATAATGGTGGCCACACAAAATATTGACACTTCAGGAACTTTCACTAAGGGGTGTACTCACTTTTGTTGCCGGTGGTTTAGACATTAATGGCTGTATATTGAGTTATTTTGAGGGAAGAATAAATTTACACTGTTATATAAGCTGCACACAGACTACTTTTCATTGTGTCAAAGTGTCATTTTGTCAGTGTTGTCCCATGAAAAGATATACTTAAATATCTGCAGAAATGTGAGGGGTGTACTCACTTTTGTGATACACTGTATATATACACCGATCAGCCATAACATTAAAACCACCTCCTTGTTTCTACACTCACTGTCCATTTTATCAGCTCCACTTACCATATAGAAGCACTTTAGGTGGTGGATGATTCTCAGCACTGCAGTGACACTGACATGAGTGGATCAGACACAGCAGCGCTGCTGGAGTTTTTAAACACCGTGTCCACTCACTGTCCACTCTATTAGACACTCCTACCTAGTCGGTCCACCTTGTAGATGTAAAGTCAGAGACGATCGCTCATCTATTGCTGCTGTTTGAGTCGGTCATCTTCTAGACCTTCATCAGTGGACACAGGACGCTGCCCACGGGGCGCTGTTGGCTGGATGTTTTTGGTTGGTGGACGATTCTCAGTCCAGCAGTGACAGTGAGGTGTTTAAAAACTCCAGCAGCGCTGCTGTGTCTGATCCACTCATACCAGCACAACACACGCTAACACACCACCACAATGTCAGTGTCACTGCAGTGCTGAGATATCATCCACCACCTAAATAATTCCTGCTCTGTGGTGGTCCTGAGCATTGAAGAACAGCATGAAAGGGGGTAACAAAGCATGTAGAGAAACAGATGGACTACAGTCAGTAATTGTAGAACTACAAAGTGCTTCTATATGGTAAGTGGAGCTGATAAAATGGACAGTGAGTGTAGAAACAAGGAGGAGGTTATAATGTTATGGCTGATCGGTGTATATATATATATAGTGTGAACAGTACAGCGATCTGAACATGTTAAAGCCGTGTAGCGTGTCCGTAAGATAACACGCTTCAGTCTCACAGCGTGGCGTTTTACTCAGATTTAAAAACCTGGGATGTTCTGGATCTCTGCTTCTGTTGCTCTGGGCAGCTGCTGCATGATGCTTTTATCTCTTTATTTGCTGTGGTAGGAAAACAACCTGCAGACGGACAGAATGAGTTGCCGTCAGCAGCAGAGGCAGCAGGGGAGCTTTTCTCTCCACCGTATGCTGCTGTGCACCTGTTCAGATGAAGAACTGTTGATGCATGACTATCCTGGAGCAGCGAGAGGATCCGAGAGTGTTCAGACTGACCAACGTGAGGCAGCTTGATCATCCAGGCTGTCTTTTAGTTCTGTTAATTTATCGTGATTATTTTTCACACATGTTTACGTTTACCAAACAGCATTATGCCAGGCGTCCATACGGAGTCGGGTAAACTGGCAGTTGTATGGCTCCCTTGTTAAGGAGGGGCCGCAAACTAACACACATCCTTTTTATCAGCCGCTAATGGCGTCTTTATATCGGCCAGCGGTGCATGCTTACACATTTGGAACGTTTTTTCCTGACAGAAAGAGTCGCTGATACAGCAAGGTGATTATGCCCATCTGGCTTCCCTTCGGACATGGCAAACTGTGTCTGTATAGCGCTCTGCCAGGCTGGTAGCACCGCCAGGACCTGAGTGGAGGATCAGCCTGCTGAACCCCTGAGAGCCAAAGTTATCCAAAACATGATCATAATGGTGTAATATAACCATATAGAAGCACTTTGTAGTTCTACAATTACTGACTGTAGTCCGTCTGTTTCTCCGCATGCTTTGTTTGTTTGTTGGTGGATGATTCTCAGCACTGCAGTGACACTGACATGGTGGTGGTGTGTTAGTGTGTGTTGTGCTGGTATGAGTGGATCAGACACAGCAGCGCTGCTGGAGTTTTTAAACACCTCACTGTCACTGCTGGACTGAGAATCGTCCACCGACCAAAAACATCCAGCCGACAGCGCCCCGTGGGCAGCGTCCTGTGACCACCGATGAAGGTCTAGAAGATGACCGACTCAAACAGCAGCAATAGATGAGCGATCGTCTCTGACTTTACATCTACAAGGTGGACCGACTAGGTAGGAGTGTCTAATAGAGTGGACAGTGAGTGGACACGGTGTTTAAAAACTCCAGCAGCGCTGCTGTGTCTGATCCACTCATACCAGCACAACACACACTAACACACCACCACCATGTCAGTGTCACTGCAGAGCTGAGAATGATCCACCACCTAAATAATACCTGCTCTGTGGGGGTCCTGTGGGGTGGTTCATTGAAGAACAGGATGAAAAGAAACAGATGGACTACAGTCAGTAATTGTAGAACTACAAAGTGTCTCTATATGGTAAGTGGAGCTGATAAAATGGACAGTGTGGTTTTAATGTTATGGCTGATCGGTGTATTTGTCCCAAAGTTCTGCTGAAACGAATCCCGCACATATAGTTTCACCTTCCGCCGCACACCAGCATCACCACGCTCACCCCAGAGTCTCCGATATGAACTGTTGGTTCTGGGGAAAGAAAAAGCAATATCAGAGCCATGAAGATGTAGCTTGTCATAACCTGAAGGGCATCAGAACCCGAGTTTGCTCCGAGGGTCTGAAGTGAGCTATAAAGATATGTTCCACTCTTGTGATTACAAACGGGGGAACGCATCGAGCCCAGCAGTAAATCACAAAAAGGCTCAATGCATCCCATCGCTGCCAAGAAATGATAAAGGCACCGGATAAAAGGTAATTTCATTTCAAAGTACCACGCTCGTACAAAGGAACGTGCGCTACGTCACCGGAGAGCTACTTCCTCCGCCATAAAGGAGATTTATTTATTTAGCAAACTTTAATACCCTTGTAGAGGATGAAGGAAGGTCAGGGTGAACTCACAGGGAGAGGGACGCGCCCGGACGTTAGGATAGATATGGATGTAGATCAAGATGTTTGGGCTGACAAAGACCATACAGACACTGGGAATGTCAGGAATGAGGTTGGTGACGTGGTAATTGGTGTGAGACTTTAAAACATTGGAGCTACAACGGGAACGTGGAGATCAGTGCGTGACTCTCCGTGTGCGAGACCGACCTC
>NC_085999.1:39461612-39466612 GCF_030014385.1 Trichomycterus rosablanca | reverse complement strand
CCCCCTCGATAGGGTGATGATGTTATTCTTACACTTTTAGTGAGGATGACAGAAGGTTTTGTGTTCTTGCTCAGGTCAAATTTGATGAATCCAGGCCGCTCGGGTGGTGCAGCGGCAAAAACACACGCTGGAACCAGAGCTGGGATCTCGAATACATCGTATCGAATCTCAGCTCTGCCTGCCGGCTGAGGCCGAGCGGCCACGTGAACAACGATTGGCCTGTTGTTCAGATATGGGCGGGACTAAGCTGGATGGGGTCTCTCTCACATGACTGGTGCAATTACGACCTCTGCTGGCTGGTTGGTGGCGCCTGCACAGAAATGAGAAGAGAGTGCTGTCAGGGTGTGTCTCTCCGTACACAACGCTGAGCTGCACTGCACTCGTCAAAGTGTAGGTGATAAAATGCATACGGCTGCTGCCCACGTGTCGGATGGGGCGTGGGTTAGCTTCGTTCTCCTCAGTCAGAGCGGGGATCGGCACTGGTGGAGAGGAAGCGTGATGCAATGGGGCAATTGGACGCGCAAAAAAAAAAAAGATGAATCCATGATGAGGGCATAAATCTGGGTAATTTCTGATTGTGGTTGATGTCGTGGGTTTATTTCTGGTGAGCGGATGGTAGGAGCTTCCTCACCTTGGTCTGCTTCAGCCGGATCTGCATCGACAACCGTTGCACTTCAGAGGTGGACGAATCGAATATTTGTCCATTCCTAAAGACCCACCATAAGCTATGAGTGGTCCAAAATTGATTTATAACATCACAAGAGAAACCTGTTGATGTTTCAGTCCCATCATGTGTGATTATTGTGCACTCTTCTCAATAAAATGCAATAGGACCCGCTCTGGGCTCAGTGATGCCCCCTAGTGGGCCACCACTAGACCCCCCATGTTAAGAACCACTGCATTAGAGTATCTACTTTATGAGGTGGGCGGCACGGTGGCTTAGTGGGTAGCGCTGTCGCCTCACAGCAAGAAGGTCCTGGGTTCCATCCCCAGGCGGGGCGGTCCGGGTCCTTTCTGTGTGGAGTTTGCATGTTCTCCCCGTGTCTGCGTGGGTTTCCTCTGGGAGCTCCGGTTTCCATGACTGTGTTTGGTGGGAGTCATTATGGTGTAACTGGTAAAGTGAACGTCACACAACACATGGTCCTGGAAGGTTGGGTCAAACGGGCATAGAACCAAACGGAAACGGGCGCCAGCATTTGGGATGAACTTCTTCTTCTTCCTTGACCTTTGTCCCGTTCGGTTGCGGGGTCGACTATCGGCAGATCATGATCCGCATTGATTTGGTTCTATGCCCGTTTTTACGCCGGATGCCCTTCCTGACCCGACCCTCCCTATTTATCCGGGCTTGGGACCGGCACTACAATGCACTGGTTTGTGCATCTAGCGGCTAGGTATCTATAGGACAATTCAGTGTTTCCAATTAGCCTGGTGGCATGTTTTTGGACTGTGGGATGAAAACCGGAGCACCCGGAGGAAACCCACGCGGACACGGGGAGAACATGCAAACTCCACACAGAAAGGACCTGGACCGCCCCGCCTGAGGACTGAACCCAGGACCTTCTTGCTGTAAGGCGACAGTGCTACCCACCGAGCCACCGTGCCACCGAGCCACCCAGCATTTAGGATCAGACTCGGCGCTTGATGGTCTGCAGCTCTCCTCTGCCAGGGTGGCATTTATTTAGACTAAGACTTATATTTTACAAAGCTTCAATTCTCCTGATTCTAATGAATGAATGTGCATCTGAACCTTACATTATTCATGAGCTGAAGTGAAATCAAGCTGAAACGACGCTCTCGGCTCTGTAAGTGCTGTCCGTGATTTAAGAGGCACATAAAGCGATTTAAACGGCCGTTACTGTGACCCTTCATCAGCGAAGCGGCTCCCCGTGCGCTCGGCCTCTTTTAAAGGCTGCATTAAACATATGATAATACTATTACGTTTTATAACCTCCGGCACTCAGGCTCATGGTGTAAATGACTGTCATCTACAAAAATATATATGAGAGGATGGGAAGAGATGGCGCTGCTCTTTAGTTTGCTTAATTATAAGTCAGAAAAGTGGAAAATCCCGGCAGCAGACGTGCCAGAGTTTCACTAATCAAGACCAAAGAGAGACAAGTCAGGTCAAATTTATTTATATAACACTTTTTATAATAGACGTCGTCTCAAAGCAACTCTACAGAATCCAGAACCAACAGACCAGAAACCCTCTTGTTGAGGAACAGAGGGCGACAGTGGCAGAAAAAAACCCCTTAAAATAACAGGAAGAACCTTGAAACAGAGATGAGGACTCGAGTCTGACACACAGCGACTTCAGACTTGTGATCATGATTTGCAAAAAATGACTAAACAACAAAAGTCCCTAACGTCAGCATGTGTTAACATTAGTTACGAGTGACAATTATATATATATATGAAGCGTCGCTCCCTACTCCCTACACAGTTTGAAGTTCACTTCATTTGAACATTCTCGTTATCTTTGGATTGGAATCTCACTTAAAATGGTGGAATACCCTACGTAGTGCACTTCACAGTAACAGATAATGTGAATGGAACGCTCCTACAGAATCGGTGCTAATGGTTGAAAGACGCTTTCTGAACCAATCAGAGCTCCTGATTGTAATTGTTAGTAAGAAATGCTGTTATTTGCATTTATTCAGTTTGCGTCACACAGATGACGTGGTAATGAAACGTTCGATCGGCTTTCTAACCACTTCCTGTTTTACTTCACGACCGGGAAAAGTTTGGAGGTTTTTAATTATAAGCACGTTTACAAAATAACGGATTCTGTTCCTAATGGGACGCACGCTTATAAATGTAATAGCATCTGGAAAAACAGAAGCTAAGGTAAGCAGCGGTTATGATTGTTTTTGCTGTGTTTGGGATTTTGGCCGCTGTGCCGTGATTTATCGAGCGCTTTTGTTCTGTAATGAAAACAAAACGTATCAGTTGAAGCTTTTAACTGGAACCTTCTTGTTACAGAAATTACATTCATTTACACAATGAGGAGGAAAGTAAAGGCACGAAGTAAAACGGCTAAATACACTCGCTAATCTGTTGTTGTTTTTATCTGAATTTACAGATTATTCCTTTATTTCTACGCAACATTTCCAATATATGTTTTGTGTAGATTATATTGACTCGTGACTTGACTTGGACTCTAGCCTAAAGACTCGTGACTTGACTCGGACTCGTACTTTGTGACTTGTGAACATCTCTGCCTTGAAAGGAACCACTGGGGTGACAGGAATGCACCTCTATATTGCTCTAATTTAAATGTTGTAAGAACTGCACTCTAATTCTGTCTAATTCTGGTTCCTCCGACCCACGATGAGGCTTAAATCATCAGGGCTTCATACAGAAGCATTTTCACCACGAATCATCACAACGTGAGTTTAGAACAAGGTCGTCGTCCTTCAATCAGATTCACCGTTGGCGAGCGTATGAATACATCGCACGATAAACGGCTCATTTACTCTCTGCCCGCGCAGGTAAGAGTAACGGCCGGCTCACCAAACGGACACTGGAATGGAATCATCTTCATTTCCTGAATGTCACGTTTGGGTGTGAATTACCCGTCTCTATCAACGTCTGAGATGTGAGCGGCAGCATCGCCATCAAAAGTGTAGATCTACAGAATGTAGCGTGAACTGGGACTATTTTATTGAAGTTAGTGTGTGGCAGGGTGTTTGGTGACCTTTGGTGACTTTTTCATTGATCATAAGTTAAAGAATCTGGTCTAAAGAAGCCAAACCGGCTGCGTTGGTTCATTTTGGTTGAATTAAAGACCAGATCTTGTATTTACATCACTGCTACTACAGTCTGCCCCCATACAGACAACCATCCACCCCCCTCATCATTAACAAACCTGAGTGATCACAAGAGAGAGGCAGAACAACATCAACCCGACATCCCTGATCACCACAAATCTCTATAACCTAGAACCCCTAAGCTCTGTGTTTTTGTTTATAGTTGGGTCAAAACCAGGCGCAGCCAGAAGCCGAAATATCATAACCGGACATATGGGCACCAGACTGCCCAGATCCACAGGACCGGAACCACACGTCCCTGGTTTGGAAAGACTACTGTACATGATGGATGGTGCTGCACATAGACAGGGGATAATGGAGATCAGTACCTGACTCTCCATGCATGATACGGATCTCCGTATGAACCAGCCTGGTGCAGGTGAAGAGAAGTGGTTGGTGCTGCACACGTGTCGGAGGGGGTGTGTGTTAGTCACGACCCTCCTCGTTCTGGAGTGGAGGTCTGCGGGAGTAGAGAGGATGGGGGGAAATGCAATCAAAAAGAGGAAGTACTTAATAATTCATCTATTAATACTGGATGTATTAGTTCACATTAAACATGCCAGTGATCATTGACGCTGTGATTACGAGGGTATTTGTTTTAATCCCTGTATTAATAATGACTTGAGGGACTTTATTAGCTTTATAGATCTGGATTCAGCTCTACAGAGCTCGTTAATCCAGACGTGGGCCGAGAGTTTAGCTCTGAGGTAACCACAGATAATTGAACAATAATTTAACCTGCAGGTTTAGATGTTCAAGGGTGACAAGCCACAATGAGTTTGGAGGTCTGCCATTACAGTCTGCCCTCGCATTACATCCGGCACTGGCGTTCAATCACCTAAAGCTGTAGCTCATAATGGAAACTGTTCCTGAACCACCTACTAACTGCGCTCGGCATGAGGCGCGGACCTTCAGAGCTGCTGGAAAAGCAGAAAACACAAAGATGTATAGATTTATTATTAATATTATTTTCCTTTGTTATTGTCACATTTTCTTCCAAACCGGTGATTTCTAATCATTCATTACATTTACTCTGCAGCCGTGCAGGACGAGGAGAGCCGTAGACTTACAAACGCAATCAACATTTAAAAATATATAATATATAAATCTGTTGTTATTGTAATTGTTTCTGTTTATGTCCCCCTCTTACCTGTTTATATAAACATTGTCCATCCATTCATCCACAGTAAA